>NC_091431.1:44603241-44903241 GCF_032191515.1 Phaenicophaeus curvirostris | reverse complement strand
AACAAGATACAATAGACACTAACTAGTAACTATAGATGATATTGCAATATTCTAAACACCATCAAGAAGACAAGCTAATTTATCTTTGTGTGGCTGTCCTCTATTCTTGTAACTGTGCTTAGTAGTACCTACTAACTACAAAGACAGATATAAAAATTCATAAAGCATTAGTTTATGAGAGCTCCTCCAAAGCAAAACTCAGCTGATGTGTGCATTTGTGAAAGATGATAAATGCTATTTAAGGTGGAGTGTTTCCAATCTAGGTTAACAGCACTCTTGACATATTATCTAGTAACATAACATCGGTAAACTATCAATGATAACATAATATGACAGTATGGTATAAATCAGTGTCTAAAAGTAACAGAAAAAAAAAAAGAGAGACTTTGCTTTGCTCTCCAGTCAAGACAGCACACTAGCCCAGTAAAGAATAGGACGATTAGGAATTTTTCTTTAAAAACAGTACTTATCTACCATTAATTAATATTATTATCAACATCAATGTTGATATTAATGTTTATTAACACATGAGTTCTAATCTTTCTTAGTTCCTTTTAAGACTGTGATTTGTTTTTCAGGCTAGTTTCACTGAGAGCAACTACTACAAAAAGATGCTCTTTGTGCATCTTACAACCTTGACACGCCATCGATTGTAGCAACACCAAGATGACTTCCTAGCCCTAGCCAACAAAAACCAATGACTGATTTCTATTTTGCTTCATGCTGTTCAAAATAAAAAAAGAATCACAAGTGTAATACAGCAGCTTCCCTTAAATGCTGTACTGGGAAACCAGCCAATTTTGAAGTAAACTTTATGCTAACCTTCAAAAAATTTATCCTCCTTTCACACAAAGAAGAATGATGAAAGAAGGAACCTTCTGTTTAATGCAACATGGTTACAGAAATTAAACTTTTCTCTTCAGGACTAACAAAGGAGTTTCTGGGGTGTGACCATCTTTTTTTGCAAACTGATACCAAATTTGAGTTACCAGATCCAAAAAGTCATTCACTACTTGCCCACTGGAGGTTGAACATTCCATTATCTGAAGCAGAAAAAGTATACTAGGTGCTAAAAATCTGTATTCTCTAAGTACTGAAATTATTTTCAAAATAGGCGGTGTACTACAACTAGAGAAACATCCAACATATGGGCCCACTTCCCAATTAATTATTTGCTGGCTAAAGTGTTAAAATGTCCTTGGCCTCACCTTAGACACAATCATCCCAGCTGGTCATTATTTACCTGGAAAGGATCCAAAGAATCTCAGCTGTCAGTAATCAAAAAATGTATGTTTTGTCCTTTTTTTTTACTTCACATTCATAGAACTACACTTAAAACAGGGAAGTCCTGTTATTCCTGCAATACATGAAAGTGGAAAGATTTTGTATCTCTTTTATTGTTCTAATTTAGGTTACCTGGAGTGCAAGTGATACATGGAGTGACAAGAAACTCTTCAATCTGCATTTACTGAGACCTGATTTAACCAACCTTACTGACGCTTTTTATTCTTGCATGTTCCTACTTAATTCAGCTGCTCTTTTGTTTTATGTAGACGTGTGAAAATAACAGAGAAGTCTTCAGAAGTCAGAGCTGGAACAAAGTTATTGTTTGGTGCTGTATCTGCACAGAGTCAGGAAGATTCCATAGGAAAATATTGAATGTTAAGAGACAGCTTGTAGCAAACATAACAATCAGGTGGCAGTAAACCTGCAGGTCAACAGGTGGAAAGTAAGCAGCTTTTCTCATTTCCACATTACTTCTCCAAGAAACCACAGAACAGGTGGGAGAAGGAATACATGTAAAGAAGACAGAGCAAATTATATCTGAATTAAAACCAAGATGTTATCCTCCCATTAACAGGTAAACTAATTCACCAAAATCTAACAGTTTCCCTGCAGTATAAATAAACATAGGTGCCTTTCCTCACTGAATTGTCACACATTTAGGCTAGCCACTAAGCTGTCAGTTCTGCTTGATTTGTTTGGATACTGCACTCTGTGACAGCTGTTGGAAATAATATATAGGAACAGTTGTTGTGGCAGTTGTTATGGCCTGACATTTCAATTAGATTGGATATTAATGAGGAGGTGGGGTCTTCTTTTTTTTTTCTAAATAAAAGTTAAGAAAGAAATATTCAAAGAATGACAGATGTCTTTAAGGCATTTGACCAATGCCAGGTAAACAGGGTTGTTTTTTGTTTTGACTATGTAACATTATGACAATCAAATATGACCCGAGAAGGAACCATTAGTTGCTTAAAAAAAGGAGCTTTGACAACAAAAATAGTAAGAAAGTTGCATAAATAATTCGTTCTAAATACTAGCTGTAATCTAAAGATGACCTTGCAGTGTTTTAAAAATTACTCACAAGGAGACCCATTCCAAGACCCTTAGTAACAGCTGAAAACAAAACTGATCATCACAGCCAAGACCTAGGCACAAATGAATAAGCTTACTTTCAGCATCAGCGTAGAGTAACAAGCACAGGAGCACCACCATTGGCCTGACTACGCACATCATCCGACAGCTTGGCACCAGCATGCTTTCACAGCCTTGTTCTCACTGGCCTAGAAGCCACTGCGAGTCTGTACAGTCAGAAATTTCAGACGAAGTTTTTTCAGAGCCTGCAGAACAGATATGGAAAAGAAAAAAATACGGTTTAGCAAGAATAGGGCAGAGATTTTATCTTTTCTAAAAAAAATAAGAAAACAACACTCACAGTAACTTTAAAGGCAACTGAGGAAATGAAAAAGAAAAGGAACTGTGCTTTATTTCAGGCTACTAGCATATACCAGAAAATTCAAGGTACAGTGTAAGTTAGCACTGCTGTAACGTATTTCTCAGTGCACCTTTTCTACCATAATCAAGCATCTGTCCCATCCTCAATCTTTTATTGTATTCAACAGCACCTTCTGAATCACAGGAACTTGCATAGTTAATGAAATCGAAGTGTAATGCATTATTGGAATGTTAATATTGCAAAAAGGGTATCAAAATGGCTTCAACATCTTGAATAAAAAGTCCACCTGCAAGAAGCATATTGGGAAATGATGCCCTGGCATCTGGCAAGAATAACACAGCAAAATATGCTTTGAGAGATGGCCTTAAATCTAGGCAACAAATGCTACCATATTGCATAGCTCAACAGCTCTCAAAGGTTAAGATCCCTGTTGTGATTACCTGTACATATCTGAAATATGCCTACCAGTAAAACAGAAATCTAGCATTGAATAAAGGGCTGAGATTCCAGTTCAATCTCATTTACTATTATGTGCATGTAACACACTGGGATCACTACAGCTAAATTACTTGACTTAAAAAAGCAATGTCTCATTCATGTCCAAATTCACCTCACCTAAGCGACAGTAGAAATTAAGGAATATAAAAACTATTTTTCCTTGTCATATAAAACACTAGAGATATCCCCAAATAGCCTGATATTTTTACTAAAGTAATGCTGAAATGTAGTTTTACTTTTCAAAGGGCCTATGAAATACCAACTTGGGTAAGTTTGATACTATCATTTTCATTACCACAGGAGTGGTTTCCATGCAATGAAGATAAAAACTAAAAGGTCAGGGGGAAAAGCATGCTAATTATCATTCCACTAAATAGATTCTGTAGATTTTCAGCTGGTATGAAGAACCCATTTTACAGCAGAGTGTGATGATCAAAGAATCTACTCAAGGAAGAAGAGACATGAGTAGATGTTAAAAATCTATGGCTCTCTTTTGTATGCATCTCTTTTGTAAAACTACCTTTTGAATCAGCCACTGCCCTCCAAAAATATAAACCTAAGAAATCTTCATAAGGTAAGTCCTGGAGGCACCAGCCTCCCCTCCCCCCGCTTTCATTGCTACTGTCTTTGTGCCAGCATTTAACGTGACAGCAAAGTCCATGAGACACCAGCCCTGTCGGACTCAATCTGCGCCTGTGCAAGCATATCGGAGACAACTGCTACAAAATTATTCCAATGCACAAGGATGGAAACATATGAAATGTACTTTCAAGGAAGAGGTAATTATGATTTTACTTATTTTAGACTGCAAGGGAGCCCTGCGCTATCTCCAAAGGCAGCTCACATGTGGATAAAACTTTACCTTTTTAATAACATAGAAACACCCCAGCTGATGTGTAAAGGAGAATGGCAGAAAAGTGGTGTGCACTAACACTTGTATCTGAACCATAAACTGTTCCCTTTAGCAGGAATGGAAGTGAAGATGAAACAACATTGATAATTAATAAGGGGAGCAGAGGAGGGGAAAAAAAATGTGACCAGGAAGGTGCTTGTTTCACAGAACTACTTTTTTAGTGGGGCACTGGAGATGATTTTCATACATTCCGAACACTCCTACCAAAATATTATGATATGATATCTAAAAGGAAAAATATTACTTGGGGGGAAAAGGGGAATTTGAAAAGTCTTATGATCTTGATATGTCAATATGCATTTATCCTCTACAATCTTTCTGCAAATAAAAAGATGGATCACAAAACCTGGCAAAGAAAAGTTTGAGCAGAAAAAGGAGCTTTTTTTTATTATTTAAAAACCCCATTCCCTTCTCTCATTCTAAGTGAACTCTCAAGTAGTTAGGAATATTGCACTCATTGTCTCTGTTTTGAAGGTGATATTATCACTCGGATCACAAAAAACGAAGCTCTTGGTACTTCCTTTTATGCTGCTTCAAGTGTCATGGCCTTAAATTACCTCGCAAACACACTAAGGTTTCCGTGAAGACTCTTTGCCTGTTGTTTTCCCTTTCGACCTGTTAATGCCTCCATAGTTAACTTCTAGCATTTTAAGAGAGCAGATGGGTGTTTTTCTTTCAAGTGAGTTGAAGATACACTCTTAGTGGAGGCATGCAGGTAAAAGGTTGATAATACCAGAGAAAAGCAAGTCAAGAGACTTGCTAGCAAAGCTCTTCACACAGCACTGCCTCAGCTTTACCTACAAAGAAACACAGCTTCAGCCAGGAAGCCTGCTACTGACAGTTGTACCAGCTTTGAGATTTAATAATTAATAATTCCAAAGCAAAATCTTGATCTAATTCATTATTAATTCTTAAAGGAAGTAGTTTCTTCCCTTTTTATTTCCTCATGATGATGGTTTGCTACAAATGGAGTGAAAACGCAAACAGGATTGGCAGCATAAGGTTATACTAGCCTCTTCCTCAGAGGGCCAACATTTGCCTTCTAGAATGAATCCAGAGTGAGGTACACTCCTAGCAGCCCCTGTTACAACACTGATACTGTGTCAGTGCAGAAAGAATCATAGAATCATAGAATCACCAGCTTGGAAAAGACGCATCAGATCATCGAGTCCAACCATTCCTATCAAACACTAAACCATGCCCCTTAGCACCTCGTCCACCCATACCTTAAACACCTCCAGGGAAGGTGAATCAACCACCTCCCTGGGCAGCCTCTGCCAGTGCCCAATGACCCTTCCTGTGAAAAAATTTTTCCTAATGTCCAGCCTAAATCTCCCCTGGTGGAAGTTGAGGCCATTCCCTCTTGTCCTGTCCCCTGTCACTTGGGAGAAGAGCTCATCACCCTCCTCTCTACAACCTCCTTTCAGGTAGTTATAGACAGCAAGGAGGTCTCCCCTTAGCCTCTTCTTCTCAAGGCTAAACAACCCCAGTTCCCTCAGCCGTTCCTCATATGACTTGTTCTCCAGCCCCTTCACCTTGGTAGGATACTGATCAAAATAGCTGAAGAGTTCAAGAGTTATTAAAATGCAAAAAACCTCTTCGTGAAGCTTGAATCAAACCTGGTTTTATTTTTGCATAAGTACTGTGTAACTGCTGTACTAAATAATAAAAAATTACTCTTACATCTCTAAAAGAGCCACCTATGAGTAATTTCTTCCGCAAGAGCTATTTTGATCTCTTTCCCCAGACAAACAAATTGCCAATATGAAAGTGAAAACCAAAGGGTGGAACTAGGTAGTATATCTATCATTAGCACATGGGCATGTAAGAGGATAATATTTTCCCTCCTTAGTAAGCATCTATCAAAAAGAACATAAAAGTGGAGATGTCCACCCCCACGTAGTGTTCAATGCAGAGACACAAAAGAATTCTCCTCAAGGTGGGGCATGGCAGATGATAGCACCTGGGCATGGGTACATGGACCAGTTATCCTCAAAAGGATCAACTGAGTGAACGAAATGTCTGAACGCTGAACTACTTCCCTGCAGTCTCTTTACTTTAGTAACCAAAATAATCCCCTGGGTGCTAGCACACTACACAGGAGGAGATGGTTTCTGCTCCAAGACAGTTAAAGTTATATAAAATGCTTATCTGGAGACAAATCTCTGAAGAAAAAGAATATATATACTGGTTTTAATTACATGCTTGCTTTTCCATGCCTATATGCATGTTTAAATGCTTGATAACATAGAAATTTAAGACAGCCAGGAAGAGCTCTAGGAAGAGACTTGAACACAGACAAAAAAGATGTCAAAGCAGATGTAAGGAGCCACGTGGAAAAAAATACAGTAACTTCCAAACTTTTGGAAAACAGGACTGTGAAGGTATGAGAGCTCATTTGGGCTGTTACACAAAAAGGATTTCTAGTTCAACTTTCCTAAAGTTCAAAATAGTTCAGAGGTAGGGTTTTAGTTCACAGCCATCTCTGGTCTGCCACAAGGACTTACGGGAAAAAAGCTGGATACACCTTACTTTTTTTTAAAAACAGTGTTTCTACAAAAACAAGTGGCAGGCAAAGATTGAAACAGAAGACTGCTGACATTCTGTTTCTACATCATTCAACATACCACAATCTTAATTACACTCATTTCCTAGCCACAGAGTTCTAATACTATACATATGCAAGTGAAAAGATACCAAAAAAGAAACTTGAAATACTACGAGAACCAAGTCAAAGAAGTGCCAATACTTCACACCATTGTGTATCAACCAAGATCCCTCCTTAAAGAAGAAAATAAACAGATTTCATAGACAAATATTGGCTGCAAAAACCTAACTGACAGCTGAATCATTACTAGAAAAATTAGGAAAAAATGTATGAAATTAATGTTCACGAACAGTTAAACCATAAACAATTAAAAAATACCTCTCGGTAAAACTCTGACTTATAAAGGTAATTAAATGTATTTTCTAAAGCAGTGAGGGAAACTGTTCAACGTTTTACACTTATCCTTTTATTTTTTTTACTGATTGAGTAAACATGATAAAAATTTTCATAGTTGACCTGCTGGAAAACTTCCGTGCTTCATTCTGGTTTTATTCTTAAAAATGCCAAAATGTATACACATGATTAATGAAATTTAAAAGACAGAGGTGTTGAGTGTTTCCAAGCTTGGTCTTATCAGTCCCCGGATAACAATAGACCTTAATACTCCTCTATCACTCATGAATTTCCCTATTACAGTTATTCCAACATGAGTGAATATGCACTCTGGAATAGCAAGTTTCTGATGTCAAGTAGGCTTTTAAATCAAATCACTATAAGAGCAAAACTGAGTTGCAGTGATAAGTGGAATTTTGCTTATATTAAACAACTTAATATATTCAATCAGATTCTACATTGTAATTCTGTTTTGGACTTCAGCAAGGATTCTTCTGTTACCGTGCAGAACCTAAAATGGTTTTGCTTTGGATAAACAACGAAAAAAGGAAATAGATAAATGAAATTAATTTAGTGAGTCAATTAATTCAATAACAGCAAAGTCTATAAAAAGTCATATCACATGGTTGGTTGTTTTCATCTTTTTTTTTCCTTACAGAAAGACTTAGGTTCATATGTAATCTCAAACCATACACAGAACACCTTGCCTAGCCTGATTCGTACACAGCTTCATCCACATTCTAAATCATGAACTAAATTACCAATTTGGAAGTCGTTACGTATCTCAATGCTTATGAACTGTATGCCATCTTAGTCACTTCTGCAGACTAGAAGAACTTTTTTTATTTATGGTGCAGAAACAATTCACTAGATTCATTCTTAATTCTTAATTCTGTGCCTCCCAAATAATGTATTGAGAGAAAAATATTGTGGTAATAGCTGAATTAAATGATTAAAATAGTCTTGCTAGAGAGGAAAAAAATACTATGCTATCTGTCAATGAATATTTAAAGCAATACAAGTTGAGAATCTATACTAAAAAATTAAATCATGTTACAAAGCTATAGATAACAGGTTAAGTGGACACATTAAACATTTTCTACTAAGACTGACTTCTGAAAAACACAAACACTGCCAATACCCCAGTCTTCAGTCCCATCACTTGAGAACCGTTTAAATACTTCAATATATTTACACTAAAATAGCCCAGCTCTGACCTTGCCCACATAAGAAATTTAAGAAAGCAAACTCTTTTCTAACTCGTGTTCAAAAAAGGGGGAAAAAAAACCAAACAAAAAAAATAACTAAACCCAAAAGGCAGACAGAGAGGAAAAACGGCAGGCTGGAAAGCAAGAGGGAAGGAAGGAAGGGAAGGAAGGAAGGGAAGGAAGGAAGGGAGGGAGGGAGGGAGGGATGGTCATCATTCTTGGAGGTATTCAAAAGACATGTAACTGTGGCATTTAGGGACATGGTTCAGTGGTGGATTTTGGCAGTGTTAGATTTACAATTGGAATTGATGATCTTAAGAGCCTTCCCCACACTTCTGTGATTTGATGAATTCTTTATTTCCAAAGTCTGATTTAAAAAAAATACAATTACTATTTTTAGGCGAAAACATTTACAGACTGATTTTTGCCTTTGTATTTTGTCTCAAAAGAACAAAACCAGAGCAAATCACTTATACTAGACTATTTGGCTAAAGCCATGATCATGTGAGCCACACGAAAATGTTCACAAAGCCATTAATTGAGCCATATACAACATATTTATCAGATATTCCCTTGGAATGAGGCTCCAAAACTAGCTTTCAAGCAGATGCTCCCAGCAGCCGTTCAGAAAAATATCACTCCTAAGGAGAAGAGCTAGACTGTACAATGAGTGGCTGAATTCTAAGACCACAGTTACTGTCAGAATCTTGCTTCCTCCCAGAGCAGGCATTTAGGTGAGAATGAACCTACAGTTCCACTGCTATGCACATGACATAGGCTTGTTAACATTGTTTATATCTAAAGATTCACATCTCTTTCAGAAGAATTTTGCCCCACTGTGTCTTTTCAGCACAGAAATAGTGAAACATTTAGGTTGGCCCTTGCCTTTCAGATCAGGTGCAGTTGAAAACATACTTAGTTCTGTAGATACCAAAATAAAGCTAGAAGTAGGTTTGCAAGTCTGGAACTAACAGGTCAAATCTCACTACAACATTGCAATGCATCTTTTTTCCACTATATGACTCCACGATTTCTTCCTTTACGGCTTTTCTTTTTCCTTTTCACTTTATAATTTTGTTTCAATATTACTGAATATATTTGTTTCCTATTCAGATTGCCTGAGACGGTGAATTCACAGTACACACTGGACAGTAATCCAACTGAGCTAGTTTAGCCCAACTGCACTTTATTATAATCTTGCTGATGGCAATACAGTCTTATTAGAAGAAGAGATGGAGAGTCAAAATGGTTATTTTTCAGAAGTAGTTGACATTATAAAATGATTTGATAATAAAGTATAAAAACTTCCTGGAGCAATAGAAGCACTACACATTTCCCATACTAAGGTATGGCATAACAGCACACAGTTGTCCATAGCTCTTCTTTTGGAAAAAAAAAGAATATGAGAATTACAAAATATCTTCATAACACACTTCCAATACTTCTGATTACATTGAAAGAAAGGAGTGAAAGTAATGTTATGGATTCTAAAAAAGTGAAAAGTCAACAAAACCCTACAGATATTTTCTTGTTGGAAGATTACTCATTAAGGGAAGTACCATATTGTACACTTCTAGGGATCAAATTACTGTCCTAAGGTTGCCAAGCCAGTTTTAGTATCAAATAAAATTGTAAAATAATCAGCAGGGCCAGACTACATGGTTCAAATTGTGTTTTTCTTTATAGATCAGATTAAAAATTATAGCTTTGTCTGTAATCAGTAGAAATAAGTGGCTCAGAATGGCCACTTCAAATGGTACTTCGGGTGCTCTAGGAAACCTATACCTCAATCCCCTTCAGATGGAAAGTAAAAAGCAGAAATGTCCATAGACCTCTTGCATTTGATTTTGTGAAAGCTAACTGAGAACAACAAAAGACTTCCATTACAAAACCTACTACTGCTTTAACAATCTAACAAAGACCATGCAAAGCAGTAATCGGCACATATGTAATCATTTTCAGTTCTGAGGTTAAGAATTTCTCTGTGCTTTGAAATGATAAATCTTCTATACCCAGAGCTTTCATTCACGGCGCTTTGCCAAGGCAACTTGACACTCCAGTGTCTTGGCTACAAGAATGTGATAAGAAGAAATCCCTGCTAGACCTCTAGTTCATCATCGTGCAACTCTGTTACAGACTCCTAGAATAGACTAAAATGCATTATGTATATTCCATATATTGTTCACTGATTTTATGTCCTTCTAAGGAAATATTTTGCCAAGAACTTTTCAAATCAAAGTCCTGCTACACCTTTTAAAAAACTCCCCTTTTGGAGCTCATATAAACTAAAAACTGTGACTTTACTCTCTTCCGAATATGCTGGCCTTAGTAACAAAGTGATAATTCGTAACATAATTGTGGATTGCGTATCGACACTCAGTATCCTTCAGCTTCTTTTGTAGTGTCTTTTGTCCAGTTTTCAGTAAGCAAAATGAACACGATTTTCACTAACGGTGTGAGAAAGAATAAATTTGAACTGTATTGTACACAATACTGTTACTACAGAAATACTGCTGTAACATTTTGACATGGACAGGGTATTGTTATCCACACAGGTGATACCATATCTAGCCACAATTCTTTTCCGCCCCATATATTGGAGTAGTTCCTTCCTGCTAAAGAACTTCCTACATATAGTCACAGTTCATGTGTATGTATTTAGTCACCTCTATTACTAGCTATGAACACAACACAGTTTCTGAAACAGGTAATCTGCTCTATCTTCTTCTCAAATTCACTAGACAAATCAGGCAAAAAAAAATTACAAAATATTAAATTCTTGACATAACCAAGCTGCAGGCACCATTGATAGTATGCCTTCTAAATGAACAGTCAAAAGGCATAAGAAAGAAACTGGACTGAATATAGGACATAAAAGGGAAGTTATTATCCTAATTATGTTTGTCACCTTTAATAAAAAATACATAGCTAACAAAACGCAAAAGACAGTGTCTTAGATTAGACTGCTCTGTCACTGTCAGAATCTTTGACAATCTGAGCATCAGAAAGAATAAAAAAAATACAGATATAAGATAAAGTAACACATTTAATGACCAATGAAGCACAACATCTGCACAGCAGGAAGGTTTAAGGCCATGCATATATGCACACACAAAGTCATAAAAAAAGGAAACAAATTTGTTTCAAAAGGTAGAAGAGAAAACCTATCTAGCTTTCACACACACGTTTCATACACAAAGACTTCTAGGTCTTCTACATTTTTCCATTACTTCCTTCATCTTTAGGTAGAAAGTAGTAGTCTGTAAACATACTGCTATGCCATTCGGACTACAGAAAGACCCTAACCTTCAATTACAGAATTCCTTTTACTTAGCCAGAACTAATGAAGTATTAGGCGTTCATGAAGGTGGCTATAAAAGTATTTTAGAATTTTACTTTGGTGCTTTATAGTAGATAACAAAATACCATATGCTGTGATAACAACAGCCAGTATCCTGTAAAATAGTACAAAGTAACTTTAAGCCTTCAGAAAGGCTTTAAAATTTTCAAGACTCAGCTTATATTAATTCTCTCATTAGAACAGGAAATAAAACTATTTATAACACTTGAAGGGAACATGCTGTGTAATTTTACAGAATTCTCTGTATTAGCATCATCACCTTCCATGTCACCACACCACAGCTTCCCAAACACAAGCAGATAAAAGTTACTGTGTTCCCTCAACAGAAAAGTGCCACATGGCATGGATGCCCAAATTCCACATCAAGCACTGTCTCAATAGCCACAACATTGCAGCTGCCACTCTTTTGAGAAACTCCACAGTGCGCATTACACTACACAGGAGGCTGTAAATGGCAGTGGTTACTCAGGACCCAACCGTTCCTGCTGGAGCATTAATACTGCTACCCATGGAGATGAAATCTCAACAGAAAATTTTAGAGGGAGCTACAGATAATGATACTTCAGAAACTATTTAAAATAACAAATGAAAAACACCACATAATCTAGAAGAACAAATCCTCTTTTGACTTCTTTTACTCATAGCCATTTTTTTTACCTAATAATCTGCCCAGATGCAGGAAAGTTTATATATTTATTTTTATAGTGATGATAAAGTATCTGTTTTTTTAATATATGCAGAGCCTAAAATCCTACATGGCACATTGCAATACACCTTATGGGAGTTTCATCTTTCACAACAGTAATGCTTGAGCAACTAACAATAACCCAGTAAAGTTTCTGCAGCATTTCTATTATATCCGTTATGTCTCTGGACGTGTGTGCTGTCCCAGGAGTATTGTTCCGGATTGATTAGCATCTTTATAATGAAATGCTCAATTACAGCTTTGAAATAGGTAATTATAAAGGGAGAGTGTATTTTCCAGTCAGAGATTTTGTTTTGATTTTTTTTTTAAATTATCAGTGCATGAATGGCAGCTGTAGAAGTTCTGACTGCACTGTCGCCTCTTTGGAAAGACACTATGTTTTGTTGCTTTCACTGTGCATAAGCTAAATTGAATTTCTAGTTATAACTGGTATGGGAGTTTTATTTTCAACTGTCAGGATGTTCAGCCAGCTGTAACCAATTTTTCAATATTTTGAAAAGCCTCATTTGAAGTATACGGTTGTGAATGACTTAGGGACTTTATCGTTAGTCAACAGAAAACTTTTTCAAAATGCTTTCCAACTGTACTTCTCTAATATAAAAAAAAAAAAGCACAAAGAAAGCTACACAATGCATATTTTCTGCATAATTTTAGCAGCATATGTAAAAAGGCAAAAAAATTTTGGGGTCATGTCTAAGTTTGGGCTAATATTTCAGACTTTCTTATGTATAATACTATATTTTGAAGACAACTGTAACACCTTAATGTTGTTAAAAACAATTTCTATCAGGAAAAGAAACTCATCTTTTCCGACAGTTAACAGCAAATGAGGGGATAGGGAAAGTGCTTTTAATTTAAAGAGTCAGAAGCCTGCAGTTGAGTTCTCAAGTAAGCACATCTGCTTGGTAGTCCAAACATTCACCTGATTTGGAATTAAATATTGTATCCAGCAACAGATAAACGATAACTGAAACACAAGCCTTCTCAAATGAGTTCAAACAAATGTTCTTATAGCTACTTTTTTTCTGAACCTCTCCCAATAAGTGAAAACTTCTTATAGCTCCTTCAAGGCAAAAAAAAAAAAAAATTCTTATTCTAATACCCAATCATCACAGTTATAATTTGTTTGTATAAGGTAATACAGATCAGTGTACAGCTTTGCCACCAGAATAAAATTGCAAATGTGAATTTTTTATTCACAAATTCATTAGAGAAAGATTAAAGCAACACATCATGATCAAACTGATCAAACAATAATTCCTACAATCTTGACTCTTACACAGGAATTTATGGTGTATGGTATTATTACTCACATTCTCAGTTCTTTAAGTATTATCTAAATTACTTCAATTATTCTGCCATAGTTTCAATGTCCTACAACTGTTCTATTAAAAAGGTACAGTTAAAAAGTAATCTGCTGATACACTGTCCTTCTTCATATTTTGTTTTCTATTAATTATTCTTTTAGCTACATAATCATTGCTGTCACCCTCAGTGGTTCCTACATTTCCTCACAGTGATTCCCAAGCCTTAAAATCTGAAATTGCTTGGAAATTAGGCATATTTAAAAACATATTATAGAAAAGAAGGAAAAAAGTACTGTGGAATTATGCTGGAAGTAATGTCTATGTTAGAGAGTAAAATACCACCATACAAAACTGGTATGCTATTTTTCTGTAGCAATATCCAACTGTATACACATACAATGGTGCCTACTTCTGTGCAGTAACTTTGCAGTTAATCAGTGAAAGTGATAGGAATTACGGCACACTAATGGATCTACAATGGAACAAATCATGAGCAAACACTACACACATAAATCCTCTCCTGAAAAGGAATTTTTTCATAGCTCAAAATCAGACACATAATATTAGACCTTGATCCTAACCGAATCCAAGATGCCCAATATTCCATTTAGTCAGAGCAAGGCCAGTAAACATCAGAACAAACCATAACGTATAAGTAGCTGTGGTACATGGATTGACTCCTCCATGGCCTCATAGGAGGTGAGTTTTCTTGATCTTGAGTGATGTTTTCAGCTTTTCACATTAAGGAAAAAAAACACACCACCCCTAAACAGATAATGGCATGTGACATCCTACTAAGTACTAAAACACTATGGCTCCTTCCTTTGAAAATGGATCTGTAAAAGAATTCATGTTCCCTACCACCTGAAAACACTTGCATGTCCATTCCGCAATGGAATTACATTCTTCACTGCACCTTTACAAAACACATCCATCCAGCAAGAAGCAGGAATTATCAGACTAGCTATCTGTCAAAATTTTGGCAAGAGAAGCTATTTGACTGATTCATCCTTTATTTCCTGACATTCTTACAGACTTTTTAACATGAAAAATGTAGATCTATTAGCAACTTTTTCTCCTGTCATGGTGCGGACACAGAAATTCAATCAGCTCTCCTAATGAACTGGGAACTGAAAAGGCAACTTCTTTTCCTTAGGGTGATTTTGGCATGCCTCTTTTGAGTCAGACACTAGGGAATATTCATTGATGCCCGGAGTGTGTATGTGGTGAGGCTATGCTTTTACACAGATATATTTAGTTATATAGATATATTTCTATAGATATGTGAATATATTTACTTGTATACCCTTAAATCATCAGAATGAAATTTAAAAACAGCTACAGAAACGGCATTTGTTTCAGGGTCAAAACTTTATGGATCACTTAGTCATAGTAAATCATTGTTTTATTATTCAGTGTACTTGAAGTCTGAATGACAGATCAGGATGTAGATTGCCCTGCTGCACTCTGTCTCAGAGAAATTATCTGCAGTTTACAACATCCACTGTCCACTGACATAATGAAAAAGTAGACATAAAGCTAAATTTAAAAGACATATTACATGTCTTTCAAACAAGGAAAACTGCAGTGGACTGTATCTGGTAAATACTACCTCTTACCCGTTGAGCCTGCTCTTGTTAGCAGTTCTCTCTGGAGGATTCTGCAGATTGCTTCTACTATGATCTCATTCCAAACAACTTAAATGGTCTGTTGAATTTTTATCAGTAGACTGTGACATGATAGCAGATGGGATATACAAGAAATGGAAGCAATACGCATATAAAGATAGTGTTTATTTACATTATATTTAGCAATTACCCTAAAAATGCTATTATAAAACTATATGGTGCATATGTATTTAGTTCTTTTTTTTATATAATAAATACATATAAGATAAATAAAAATTATTTCTTACATATATAATATAATCATAGAATGGTTTGGGCTGGAAGGGACCTTAAAGATCATCTATTTCTATCCACCCTGCCACGGGCAGGGACACCTCCCACTAGATCAAGCTGCCCGAGGTCCCATCCAGCCTCGTCTCAAATACCTCCAGGGATGGGGCAGCCACAACTTCCCTGGGCAGCCTGTGCCAGTGCCTCACCACCCTCATGGTGAAGAATTTCTTCCTAACGTCTAGTCTAAATCTTTCCCTCTCCAATGTAAACCCATCCTCCCCTTGTTCTATCACTACATACATGCCTTTGTTAAGAAGTCCCTCCCCAGCTTTCTTGTAGGCTCCTTCAGGTACTGGAAGGCTGTTATAAGGTCTCTCTGGAGACTTCTCTTCACCAGACTGATCAAATACAACCCTTTCAGCCTGTCCTTATAGCAGAGGTGCTCCAACCCTCTAATAATTAATAGGAATATTAATATATGATATATGATATGTGATATGTGATATCATGACATAATATGCAATATAAACACATAACATAGCATAAAACATACACTATATATGTTGTATAATATGTTACATGTAATGTAATAAAGTTTCAATCTTATGATGGAATTTTTAGGATATTATTAAATATATTCTATAGGAATACTGAGAGATTTAAATTTGATAAAGCCTCACTTAATGCTCACTTAATGCTTATGATTTTTCCTTGTTTTTTGTATTCTTCTTCCTACAGGTGAATGTAAAAGTACATTGGTTCCCTACTCTGTGAAGAAAATGATTATACATGTTCTTAATATTTATTCCCTTTGCAACCAAACCAGGAAAGGTCTCCAAATCATACAAGTGACCTAAGGACATGTAAACATATTCATTCTAATTCAGAGGAGGAAAAACTCGCTTAATTTTAACTCTATCAATCATAAGCTTTATCTACTTCATCAAAATATTGTAAAAAATATGTATGACAATTTGTAAAAAGAAGTGAGAGAAAAGTCTCATTTGGAATGTCTGGAATGGTAGCAAAAATCTACACCTCTCTTTCATTCTATATAGATCATTATTCAGGCAACAGATCTGGGAAAACGCAGGTCATTCAACTTTCTATAATTCTGTTTTATTGATATCTTCTAAATAATATCAAAAGATACTTATTACTTATAATAATTGACACTGAAAATATTAAAATTGTAATAAAATGATTAACACATCTCAGCATGTCTCTATGAAAACAGACCAATAATTTTGAATACATTTGGCCATTTTTCTGATTTTATTATTTGCTAAAGCTTCAACATTGCAATAGCAGCATTCTGGAGTAAATACCAATGTCTTAGAAATAAACTAAACTGTGAAGGACACAGGTGCACTCTAACAATCACAAATCAGAGAACCAAAGGAAAGGCAGACTCTTGACTTAAGAGTTGCTTTTACTCTTGCTTTGATTATATACTAAAGGTCCAAAGAGTTAAGTATCATCCCTGCTTCTCAAAATCCAAACTCACATGATTCTATGACAAGTACGGATAACATGGAATAACTAAAATTTGAAATCATATGGCATTTTGACAGTACTCTGATGACAGCATAAACAAACTTGCAAGGAAAAAACTAATTTTATTACCACTTGATCTAATGAGAAAGAATGTGAAAAACAGAAAGTAAAGCACTGAGTATAAATATTTTTAAAACTCAACTGCTACTCATGAAACTTATTTCAAACATATGTTTTGTTCATACTTATTTAAAAATAATAGCACAGTACTCAGAAAAAATGGGGAAAAACGAGTGGAAAATGTACAAAAGCTCATCTTTTTTGTAGCAAACAAAACTAGATACTCACAATTCACAAAGAATAAAATGAAAGAGGTTGAAAAACTGTGTTCTACCAATTCTCTATTCCAAAAAATCACTTTATTTATCATAAAACATGATCTCCAGGATTGGGTAACTCATGTAAGCTTTCAATGGTTATTACAGTGGCTTCAATTTATCCCTTATTCTGAAGAATATAGATAAGAAAATTCTGAATGCAATATCCAGTGAATAACTTTGCTCTAAAATTAAAGCATGAAATTACGCTGGCTGGCAAAATTCCATTATTTGTTTTGAAACAACAGAAAAAAATGTGCTTCCCTGAAACATCAACACAAATCAGTCTTTTAGCACAAATTAATTCATACACATTTCTACTACTCTTTGATACTGTAAAGCCACACTATCTTAGAATAGCTGTTTAAAAAATCTCACAGTATAATAGGCATCAGAAACAAATTAAATTTCAATAGAAACTGCTTTTTAAATCCTGACCTCAGAAAATAGATTTGTAACATATACACTAGTGTAAAAACCTGGATCAGCAGTAAGTGCAAAAAGATGAAAACAGGGAAGCTTCTGAAAGCGGACTTTCTTTTAAAAGTGAACTATCAAGAAACTCTAAGTTTTCCAAATTTGGTGTATGCTAGGATCTTTACTTGCTTATCTTCAAGCTTAGGCAAAGCTTAAAGTATTATCTAATGACCTTCTCTATCCAGAAATAAATCTCTGTGCTTGGTATACCTGATGTTGGTATCGTATTTTCCTATGAAAATGAAATTAAAAAAAAAGGAAAGCCCAAATCTTAAAAGTAAAAACTTAAGAGAAACCTGGGTAATAATGTTCTTTCTCATGGCAGCGAGAACTAACCACAAACATGAAACTCCTCCATAAAACCAGAAATTTGAGAACACTAAAATGACAACAGGTAACTTACATGAATATAATAGTGAGATCCAAATGATTTTAACAATATTAGCACTGAAGTATTGCTAACCATTTAGTAAAAGCTACATGATTCCTAAAACATATTCAGACCAAATATCTCAAGACCAGAACAATATCAACTGTATTCTACTAGGTCAGAATAAAAAATCAAAACCAAATCTCATTTTGTTGGAAAATTAATTGGTCTAACATAAAAAGCTGCTATCTCTTACTCAGAAAAACAAGCCTGAGACTAAAATCATAAAATCATAGAATGATTTTGGGTTGGAAAGGACCTTAAAGATCATCTGGTTTTAACAGCCCTGCCATGGATGGGAACTCCTTCCACTACATCAGGTTGCTCAAGGCCTCATCCAACATGCCCTTGAACACCTCCAGGGATGGGCCATCCACAACTTCCCTGGGAAACCTCTTCCAGTGCCTCACCACTCTCATAGTAAAATATTTCTTCCTAAATCTAATCTACATCTACCCTCTTTCAGCTTAAAACCATTATCCCTCACCCTATCACTACACTCCCAGACAAAGAGCACGTCCCCATGTTTCCTAAAGGCCCCCTTTAAAGTACTGGAAGGATGCTATAAGATGTCTCTGGAGTTTCCTCTTCTCCAGGCTAAAAAAGTCCAACTCTCTCAGTCTCTCCTCATACGGAGAGGAGTGCTCCAGCCTTCTAATCATCTTTCTGGCACTCCTCTGGCCAACGATGCTAAACAACACAGACCCCAATACTGACCCCTGCAGAACATCACTCATCACCAGTCTCCACTTGGACATTGAGCTGTTTTCCACCACTCCTTGAGTGCAATCATCCAGTCAGTCCTTATCCACTGAATGTTCCATCCATCAAATCCCTGTCACTCAAATTTAGAGACAAGAATGTTATACAGGACAGTATCAAATGCTTTGCACAAGTCCAGGTTAGTTACTTTTCCTAATCCACCAATGCTGTAGCCCCATTGTAAAAGGCCATCAAATTTATCAGGCACAATTTGCCCTTAGTGAAGCCATGTTGGTTGCCATCAGCTCCTTATTTTCCAAGAGCCTTAGCTGAGTTTACAAGAGGATTTGTTCCATGATCTTGCTAGGTACAGAGGTGAGACTGACTGACGCATAGTTCCCCAAGTCTTCTTTTTTTTTTTACTTTTTTAAGAATGGGGCTTACGTTCCCTCTTTTCCAGTCAGTGTGAACTTCACCAGACTGCCATTACTCCTCAAGTATGATGAATGATGTCTTCACAACCTCATCTACCAGTTCCCTCAAAACTCACAGATGCATCTCATCAGGTCCCACAAACTGGCACACCTTCAGGTTCTTCACGTGGTCTCACACTTGATCTTCTACAGTGGACAGTTCTTCATTCTTCAAGTCCCTGCCTTTATCTTCTGCAACATGGGCAGTATGGCTTTAGTTCTTGTCAGTGAAGACTGAGGCAAAAAAAGTCACTGAGGACCTTAGCCTTCTCCATATCCAGGGTATTTAGGCCTCCCATTTCCTTCTGAAGAAAGCCCACATTCCTCTTAGTCTTCCTTCTATCACCAACTTATCCATAAAAGCTTTTCTTGGTTTTGACATCCTTGGCTAGATTTAATATGAGGGCTTTAGCTTTCCTAGCCTGACAGCTGGCTGCTTGGATAATTTCTCCATATTCTTGAGTTTAAGTTTGTCCAGGAGTTCCTTGTTCATCAACACAGGCCTTCTGGCATTTTTGTCTTTCATCCTCTTTATTAAGATGCATTGCTCCTGAGCTTGAAAGAGGTGATCCTTGAATATTAACCAGCTTTCTTGGGTTAGTCTTCCCTCTAGGGCTTCATTCCATGGTACTCTATCAAGCAGATTTCTGAAGAGGGCAAAGCCTGTTCTTCTGAAGTCCAGGGTAGTGAGTTTTCTGTGTAACCTCTTTGCTGCCCTAGGGAACTTTAACTCCACCATTTCATGGTCACTGCAGTTAAGTCTTCCCTTAAGTTTCACATTCTCCATTAGCCCTCCCATGTTGGTGAGAAGAAGGTCCAGCATAACACCTCTCCTCATTTGTTCCTGTACCATTTGAAGGAGGAAGTTATCATCAGTGCACTCCAGGAATCTTAAGGATTTCTTGTGTTCTGCTGTGCTGTCCCTGCAACAGATATTGAGCTTCTTGAAGTCACCCATGAGGACCTGGGCTTGTGAAATAGCCAAAGTCCTCTTGTATTTTGTCATGTGATCACAGTGCAGCCTTTTGACATATTTCATGTAGTTGTCTCAGAGGACAGAGTGAGGTATTTCATAGCTGTATTTTTATGATAATGTCCAATCATCTATAAAAGTAAAAAGTTAAAAAGGGTCCTTGCTTAAGCGAGTTTTAAGTCAGTAACTGAGGCTGATAACCAGCTTGTTTCTCTGATTCTTTCCTCCCTCTGCAAAATATAATAGTGTTATTCTGCAAACTTAAAAGACTTTATTACTCTAGAAAAAAAGTAAGACAGGCAATCTCCTTACTCCCCCCTAAAAAAACAAACGAACACTTCAGTTGATTCTGAACAGCTCACAATTTAATGTCACTGTTAGTTTTACAATGGAAGAATGTAATAAAAATACCTTTTAAAAAATGAGAAAAGTTTTATCTTGACATTTTCTTAATTAAAGTTTCCTTAGTTTTTATTTAACATGTCCAAAGATTTATTTAAAGTTAGAAAGCTAAAGGAGCAATCAAAGTCAAACAGAAATAGTCTGGTGTCAAATAATATTTCTTCTCATCTGAAGTGTAAAAGGTTTCAGCTTCCCACATTGGCAGAAATAAAATTGCTTCAGAAGTGCTAGTGAACTAAAAAATCTACCAGTGACACTTAGTTGTGGCAGTCGATTACAAACATTGAGATTACTGGGGAAAAGAGGATAAAAGAAAGCAGACGTAAACCTTAATGCATCTGCACAAGCAGAATGGCACATTTCAAAAACACAAAAATTCAAAGATGTGTTGTCAAATTCAACACTGAATTGTTGCATTTCCTGATAAAAGTGGAATATTTGCCCAACAACAAGAAGGTGACAAAAGTAATATTTTTAGGAGAATAGAAATAATCTTCATCAGTAGCCTCCAAGAAGAATGCTTGTCTTTCAGTCCCATTGTGTCTTTCCTGCCCTTATATTTCCACATTTCTGGCAAGATTAACTTTCAATGGGAAATTTAGAACACCCACATGGAAATTTAGAATTTTTTTTTAACAGACAAGGCTGAATTTTTAAGAAGGATATATGAGATTTCTGTAAGCATGATTTCCTATCCTGACTACTAATAGACAAACAATGTTTATTTTTTAAGAGAGAAAGAGATATTCATACAATGAAGTAAAATTTCAGACAAACTAAGCATCATTCTGTATAGTATAAAAAGATCTTCGATCCGTTTCATTTTGCCTTCCTTCCATTCAACTTTGATACTTAAAACTGTAAATTTCTTGATTCACTGTGCAACAGATCTTTCTTATTACAGAACATTTTGATGCCATAATACTAACCATATATATATAGAATTGTTACACTGGAAAATACCTTTGAGATCATTAATTCCAACCATACCTGTCTGCTACTAAATCATGTCCCTAAGCACTTCATCTACACACCTTTTAAATACCTCCAGGGATGCTGACTCATCCACCTTCCCAGTTAGCCTATTCCAGTGCTTGATAACGCTTTCTGGTAAGAAATTTTTTCCTAATGTCCAGCCTAAACTTCCCCTGACACAGCTTGAGGCCATTCTTGTCCTATCACCTATCACCTGGGAGAAGAGACCAATACCCATCTTTCTGCAACCCCCTTTCAGGTAGTTGTAGAGAGCAATAATGTCTCCCCTCAGCCTCCTCTTCTCCAGGCTAAACAACCCCAGTTCCCTCAGCCACTCATCATATGACTTGTTCTCCAGCCCCTTCACCAGCTTTGTCACTCTTCTCTGGACACGTCCCAGAGCCTCAGCATCCTTTTTTTATAGTGAGGGGTCCAAAACTGAACACAGTATTTGAGATGCAGCTTCGACAGTGCTGAGTACAGGGGGAGAATCACTTGCCTGGTCCTGATGTCCATGCTGTTTCTTATACAAGCCAAGACGCTGTTGGCTTTCTTGGCCTCCTGGGCACACTGCTGGCTCATGTTCAGTTGGCTGTCTACCAACACCCCCAGGCACTTCTCTGCCAGGCATCTTTCTAGCCACTCTTCCCCAGGCCTGTAGTGCAGCATGGGGTTGTTGTGTCCCAAGTGCAGGACTCTGCACTTGGCCTTGTTAAACCTCATCCTGTTGACCTCAGCCCATCGATCCAGCCTGTTCAGATCCCTCTGTAGAGCCTCCCTAGCTTCCAGCAGATCAACATTGCCTTCCAGTTTAGTATCATCCACAAACTTGCTAAGGGTGCACTCAATGCCTTTATCCAGGTCATCGATAAAGATATTGAACAGGACTGCACCCAGCACTGGGCTCTGGGGGACATCATTTGTGACTGGTTTCTTACACATCACAGCTTCCCCTGTGTGAAAACTTGGAATATGCACACTCATTCACAAGGTTGTTATGCAACAAAATATCATTCCTTTCTTTGTTCCTCTTCGAATCCACAGCATGTTCAGCTACCAACTATTCATGAAAGAAACTTAGTGGACTGGATCTTCATTACTTTTTAAACAGAAAAGTGTTACAGAAAACTGGAACAGAAGCAGCCAATGCTAGAGGTTAATCTCCTCGGGACTGGAGTGTGACAATAAAACCATAGGTAACATCTTTAGCCCTTTCTCCAATGAAAAGGTAGAACACATCATATAGGTACAGACCTTTAGAATATTTCCCTTTAATGCTGTGTAAGACATACTGCGTATAGAGCCCAAGCAGTGTTCTTAATTTAAAAGTAGTTTACCAGCACCAAGCTATGTGTCTAAACCACCTGAACGTTCTTGCTTTCTGACAGCTGCAGAACAATTATGTAAATTAAGAAAGAAATTACTAGGACATTATAAGTGTCTCATTTGCACTTGTACAAAGAAGTCAACACAAAGCAAGAACGTCACTTCTTATTTCTTTTGAAGAAAAGCTGTTCAAAGCCGATATGTGCATTTCTTCATTTGTTCTATAATAGCAATTTGCCACTCCATTTTCTACTCTATGTATAGGATTGTTTAATAACATTTGGATAGAAATCGTACATTTATTCCTTTGACAAATACCACTAAGACACCTTGATCCTATTTTACGTGGAAGAAGACCAAACCCTGATGGGTAATTAATTGACTATGTATAACTACTTGTAATGGAAACTCAGAATTGTCTTAACTTTCACACTCATCTAAACAAAGGCAAACTGTATGTGAAGAACTGCCACAGTGATTTGGGAATAATTTCAGCCTTTAGTTTAATTATTTCAAAGAGATAATGCAAATGAACATTGTAGCTACGCATAACAAGAGGTCCAAGTTTATTGAGGAAGGTTTGATGCATCAGTCATCAGCTATGAATAAGAGTGTCAAGCATAGTCTAGTGGAGGGAGAGTCAGAACTAAGCACACCGAGTAGAAAGCACTAATCTGGTTTCAAACCATATTTCACACACACACAAAAAAAAATAGGTGAAAAAGAAACCAGTAAGACTTAATGAAAGAGTTTTTTTCCTTCTAGTAGAATCATAGAATAACGAGGTTGGAAGAGACCCACTGGATCATCGAGTCCAACCATTCCTATCAAACACTAAACCATGCCCCTGAGCACCTCATCCACCCGTCCTTTAAACACCTCCAGGGAAAGTGAATCAACCACCTCCCTGGGCAGCCTCTGCCAGTGCCCAATGACCCTTTCTGTGAAAAATTTTTTCCTACTGTCCAGCCTAAATCTCCCCTGGTGGAAGTTGAGGCCATTCCCTCTTGTCCTGTCCCCTGTCACGTGGGAGAAGAGGCCAGCACCCTCCTCTCTACAACCTCCTTTCAGGTAGTTATAGAGAGCAATGAGGTCTCCCCTCAGCCTCCTCTTCTCCAGGCTAAACAACCCCAGCTCTCTCAGCCACTCCTCATAAGGCCTGTTCTCCAGCCCCCTCACCAGCTTTGTCACTCTTCTCTGGACTCACTCCAGAGCCTCAACATCCTTCTTGTGGTCAGGGGCCCAGAACTGAACACAGTATTCAAGGAGCAGTCTCACCAGTGCCAAGTACAGAGGGAGAATAACCTCCCTGGACCTGCTGGTCATGCCGTTCCTGATACAAGCCAAGATGCCATTGGCCTTCTTGGCCACCTGGACACACTGCTGGCTCATGTTCAGTTGGCTGTCAACCAACACCCCCAGGTCCCTCTCCTCCAGGCAGCTTTCTAGACAGACTTCTCCTAGTTTGTAGCACTGCAGAGGGTTGTTGTGCCCCAAGTGCAGGACCCGGCATTTGGCCTTGTTAAACCTCATCCCATTGGTCTCAGCCCAGCAGTCCAGCCTGTTCAGATCCCTTTGCAGAGCCTCCCTACACTCCAGCAGATCAACACTTCCACCCAGCTTAGTGTCGTCCGCAACCTTGCTAAGGGTGCACTCAATGCCTTCATCCAGGTCATCGATAAAGACATTGAACAGGGCTGGACCCAGCACTGAGCCCTGGGGAACCCCACTTGTCACTGGCCTCCAGCTGGATTTCACACCATTTCCCACCACTCTCTGGGCCCGGCCATCCAACCAGTTTTCCACCCAGGAGAGTGTGCACCTCTCCAGGCCAGAGGCTGACAGTTTCTCAACCAGAATGCTGTGAGAAACTGTGTCAAAGGCTTTACTGAAGTCCAGGAAGACCACATCCACAGCCTTTCCCTCATCCAGCAGCCGAGTCACTTTGTCATAGAAGGCGATCGGGTTAGTTTGGCAAGACCTGCCTTTCACGAACCCGTGTTGACTGGGCCTGATCACCTGATTCTCTTGCATGTGCTTCATGATAGCACTCAAAATCACCTGTTTCATGACTTTTCCTGGCACTGAGGTCAGACTGACAGGCCTGTAGTTCCCTGGATCCTCCCTGTGACCCTTCTTGTAGATGGGCACAACATCAGCCAGCCTCCAGTCCACTGGGACTTCCCCAGTCTTCCAGGACTGTTGGAAGATGATGGAAAGGGGTTTGGCCAGCACATCCACCAGCTCCTTCAATACCCTTGGATGAATCCCATCTGGCCCCATAGACTTGGGGGTATCTAGTCAGGCTAGCAAGGCTCTGACCACCTCCTCTTGTATCATGGGAGCCTCATTATGCTCCTCTAGCTCCTGAGTTTGTACACAGATGGAACGACTTTCTTTACAATTAAAGACTGAGGCAAAGAAGGCCTCAGTAGTAGAATACAGTGAGTTAGAAAATCGGGTAAAATCTTGGGTTTTCAACCAGGAAACTATAAACAAGTCAAGAGAATTTGTCCTCTGACTACTGCAAGTTTCTTGGAATTATAATATATGGAAGGTTGAGTCAAAACAGATTTCTGAATCATCTCACTACTTCCAAATCACAAGGTTATAAAGGTCAGTCAAGCAGTTCCAGGATCCTATAGAGAAATAATGGCAGTAATTCTAATATTATCTTCTTAAAAAACTAAAAATCATTAAAAAACACCACTAAACAACACACACAAACACCTCTGTCAATTTTTAATCGGGCAATAAAAATTTGGGGGGTCTTCAGTTAGACACGGGGTACCTACACTTCTAAATGTTACTTCATCAGGCAGCTGGCATTTCTCTCTTCTTAGTTACGTTCCAAAACTTTGCATAGTCACATAAATCCTATTTTTTGCAAAACAGTATTTTCTTAATCTTCTATGAGACAGTGCACATAATCGATGAAGGAAGAAGAACAATTTTCTACAGAACCTGATAATATTGAATATCTGTTTAAGAACAGCTGCATGACAGCATGAAGACTACTAGATTTCTTTCACAGCCCTCCTTATTTTGTTGCCTTTTCCCATTTACTATAAAAAGGAAACTCTTTCTCATAAGCTCTCAGATGTACAGCCATTTCTCCTTATTATAAATATTGTAAATGTTATGTTTTATGGTTTTGGCAACCATACAATCCCCTCCCTGCATACTCACATTGCCCTCATGCAAATTGTTGCAGAACATGCAAAAATTAATATCTAGACTAGCAAGCCGAGAAATGCAATAAATGAAAACAACTCTTTGACCTAAAGGTGAAAAAGCAGAATCAAGATCCTTCACCAATGCTCCTACAGCTACCCACAACTTCAGTCAACCCTCTTATATCAACACTATTCCAGTATTTTTTGTCCAGACATTTTCAAATATTCTTAAGTATTATTTGTCCCTCTCATGTGTAGTCACTGTGAAACCAAGGGAATGTTTTAATTAATGGTTTAAAAGGACAAGCCACTAACATGAACAAACAGGCATATATTTAACAAATACCAGGCCTAGTTCTTCAATATTGCTTACTTTGCAGCAGATGATAATAAATCTTTCAGAAAATAAAATAGAAAATAAAAATTAGTAGGTTTTCAAACGTGGAACTTGGTCTTCCTTTTAAAAGCAAAATATGCTTCTTTATTTTAAAGTGATTTAATGCCAGTGCCATCTGACAGGTTTCTAAAATAACAATTTCCTCTATGTGCTGTCATTTTTCAAAAGCTTGCATGATTTTCATGTATGCCTTCAGCCTGCATGCTTCATCCTCCAAAATCTGCAGTTCACATCCCCATTTCTGTTGTCACTGTGTTTTGAAATTTTTTGGCATTTGTACCTAAGTATACCCTGAAACAAAGCAAAACTTAGAAGTGCTTGTCCTAACCAATGAATTAAGTAATTAGTCTTCATAATTTATGTAAAAATCTATAATTCTGCATTCAGAATATGTGTTCCTTAAACTTACATTAATTCTAGCAGCAGCTGAACATGAGAGACACAGAAATGTACTGTGTCCTCAGAGATGTGAAGCAAAAGGTTGCATACTAGGCTTGCAGTGACAAGCAGTAAGTTGCTAATAAACAGAAAGGTGCTTAATTGTTGCTAGCTCACAGGATGTACTTCAAGGTGAGATTTATATCATGAACTGTGAGAACAACTTTACTCTTTAGCATGAGTAAAAAAAAAAAGCAACTTCTGGGCTGCATCCAAAGAAGCATGGTAAACAGATCAAGGGACGTGATTCTGCCACTCTATTCAGCTCCGGTGAGACCTCACCTGGAGCACTATGTGCAGCTCTGGAGCCCTCAGCACAAGAAGGACATGGACCTGTTGGAGTGGCACCAGAGGAGGGCCACAAAAATGATCCAAGGGCTGCAACAACTCTCCTAAAATGACAGGCTGGGGCTTTCCAGCCTGGAGAAGAGAAGGCTGCAGGAAGACCTTATAAGAGCCTTCCAATACTTAAAGGGGACCTATAGGAAAGATGAGGACAGATTTTTTAGCAAGGCCTGTTGTGACAGAAAAAGAAGTAATGGTTTTAAACTAAGAGAGGGTAGAGTTAGACTGGATATAAGGAAAAATTTTTTACAACGAGAGTGGTGAAATACTGGTTACCCAAGGAGTAGTGGAGGCCTCATCCCTGAAAACAAAGTCAAGTTGGACGGGGCTCTGAGGAACCTGATCTAGCTAAAGATGTCTCAGCTCCTGTAGCAGGTTGAACAAGATGACCTGTAAAGGTCCCTTCCAACCAAAAGCATTCTATGATTCTAAGATTCTGTCTAAAAGAAGGATTCACTCTTACTTGCTTTACATTTAACTTCAAACAACCAGTTCTTCTGACTGGGAAGAGCATTTACAAACAATTATAGCAATGTCTGGTGGTCCCAAGACCCATAAGAATTTACAAATCCTTTCGTTGAATCTTCTGAAAGCCATTAGGAATAAAATACTACCATGGACAATCAATTAGCAAGGAGCACCACAGCAGCACCAGTAAGCTCCATTGCTCAGCAATGGGGAGGGAAGGAGGGATTCCTGGAGACAGGGAAATCCATGGACTGGCTGAGACACCAACCAGGAGCCAGTAGATCCCAGAAACACAGCTGACGTAGCGGTGGCATTCCCAGAAGGAACCACGGGAGATTGAAACATGGTGAAATCATAACCACTACCCAGTTAGCAAGGAGTACAGCAGCAGCAGCGGTAAGTTCCGCGGCTGAGCACATGTTGAGGAGGAAAGCGGGGTTCCTGGAGCCAGGGAAACACATGGACAGGCTGAAAGACCAGCTAGGAGCCAGCAGATTGCATAGTGGGGGCACTCGTTGAAGAAACCACCGGAATTTAAACAGCCCTTAGGGAGTACCACGAACAGGAGCGCTGTGAACAGAGCAGGCAAATACAGTGTGGCATGCCAGTCTGGTCAATAGGGCTTTAAAACAATACTTGAAGGGGGGAAAGGAGCAATAGCAGGCTAGTCAGAGACGAGCAATGGGCAGGAACATCTAAATCTGAGGAGCTGCATCCTAGTGAGATTCAGACTGCTCCATGAGGAGATGGGTACAATGAACCACACTTGTGGTGTTTTTATACAAATGTGCACAGCACGAGGAATAAGCAGGAGGAGCTGGAAGCCTTGGCATAACATTATTGGCATAAGTAAAACCTGGGGGGATGAATCCTGTGACTGCTGTGCCACAATGTATGGTTACAGGATCTTCCAGAGGGACAGATAGGGCAGGCAAGGTGGAGACAGAGGGCATTGTATGTAGCAAAAGGGCTGCAATGCATGGAGCTTGCAGTTGGTGATAGCATAGTTGAGAGCCTCTGGGTAAGGATTAAGGGACGGACAATTAAAACGACATCATCATGGGAGTCTGCAATAGGTCATCCAAACAAGACAAAAACACTGATAGTTATTCTTTAAGGAATTCCTCCAAGCTAGCTGTCCTTGTCCTCGTGGGGGACTTCCATTTGCCATGTGTCAACAGGGAGTACCACACAGCTGATAGAAACAAGTCCAGAAAATTCCTAAACTACCTGGACAATAACTTCATGGCATAGGTACTGAGGGAACCAGCCAGGAAAGATGCCTTCCTTGATTTGTTGCTTTTTCACAGAGAGGATCTCATGGTGAAGTGGCAATTGGAGGCTGCTTTGGTCACAGTGACCACAAAGCAGTCAAGATCGACATTTATGGCAACAGGAAAAAAAACGACAGCAAGACAGACTTCAACTCTGGATATGAGGAAAGCAGAATTCAGGTTGTGCAGAGAACTGACTAATAAGGTCCCCTGGGAAAAGCTTTTGAAGGTGCTGGGGTCCATCACTGTTGATCACTTTTTAAGTGTTACCTCCTGAAAGCACAGGACCAGGCAATCCCAAAATGTAGTCAAGCAGGCAAGGCAGAAGGCCATCCTGTGTAAGCAGGGATCTTCTACTGGAACTGAGGCATAAAACAGTGGTGTATGGCCAGTGGAAATGAGGACAGGTGACACAGGAGGACTACAGGGATGCTGTAGGGCAGAAATTCATGTGGTCAAAGCTCAATTAGAGTTGAAGATGGTCAGCACTGTGAAGGACAATAAAAAGGGCTTTTTCAAATAGGTTAATAACAAAAGGCAGTCCAGAAATAATATTGGCCTCTCACTTGATGAGCATGGACACCTCATAAACAGGGATTTAGAAAAAGAAGAGACATTTAATGCTTTTTTCACCTGTTTTCATAGAATCATCAAATCACCACGTTGGAAAAGACCCACCGGATCATCGAGTCCAACCATTCTTATCAAATACTAAACCATACCACGCAGCGCCTCGACCACCCTTCCCTTAAACACTTTCAGGGAAGGTGACTCAACCAACTCCCTAGGCAGCCTGTTCCAGTGCCCAATGACCCTTTCCGTGAATTTTTTTTTCCTAATGTCCAGCCTAAATCTCCCCTGGCGGAGCTTGAGGCCATTCCCTCCCATTTTGAGTACTAATGATGGACTTGCCCAGCCCTCCACCCACCTCAGAGCCCTGAGTTAGAGGACCAAGACTGTGCAAATGATAAACTCCCAATTAACCCAGAACTTGTGCAGGATTTGCTGCTCTAGCTGGATCCATATAATTCAATGGGGCCTGATGGGATTCAACCTAGGGTACATACAGAGCTGGCTGATGTCATATCGAGACCTCACTCAATGATTTTTTCAATGCTCTTGGGAATCTGGAGAGGTACCAGTTGACTGGAAGCAGGCAAATGTTGTCCCAGTCTTTAAGAAGGGCAGTAGGGATGACCTCAGTAACCACAGACCTGTTAGTCTCACTTCAGTGCCTGGTAAGATTATGGAAATTATTCTGGGAGGTACTGGAAACCATCTAAAGGGCTACACAGTTATTGGTCCCAGACAGCATGGGTTTGTAAAGGGAAGTTCCTGCCTGACAAATTTAAATTTCATTCTACGACAAGGTTACCCATTCAGCTGACCAAGGAAAGCCAGTTGATGTAATTTTTCTGGATTTCAGCAAGACTTTCGACAACGTCTCTCACAGTATCCTCCTAAACTTGTCTAGCACGCAGCTGGATAAACACACTATGCAGTGGGTGAACAACTGGCTGATGGGTTGGGCTCAAAGGGTCATAGTGAATGGGGTTACATTGGGCTGGCCGTCAGTCACCAGCGAGGTTCCACAGGGATCCACCTTAGGATCAATACCATTTAATATCCCCAATATATTACCTGGATGCAGGACTCAAAGGCTTACTAACAAAGTTTACTGAAAACACAAAACTAGGGGAGCTGTTGACAATCTTGAGGGTAAAGAGGCCCTGCAGAGGGATCTGGAAAATTGGAGAGTTGGGAAAACACCAACCACATGAAGGCTAACAAGGGGAAGTACTGGGTTTTGTACATGGGAGACAGCAACCCCGGATATACACATACACTGGGGAGTGAGAGGCTAGAAAGCTGCCCTGTGGAAAGGGATCTAGGGCTTCTGGTTGAAGGCAAGTTGAACATGAGACAATAGTGCACCCCGGCAGTCAGAAGGGCCAACCATGTCCTTGGGTGTATCAAGCGGAGCATTTCCAGTTGGTCAAGAGAGGTGATTGTCACACTCCACTCTGCACTGGTACGACCCTTCCTAGAGTATTGTATGCACTTTTGGGTGCCATGACATGAAAAGGATATCAAGCTACTAAAGAGTGTCCAGAGAAAGCCCCAAAGCTGGTGATGGGTCTAGAGCAGAAGTTGTATTCAGCATGGCTGAAGTCACTTGGTCTGTTCAGCCTGGGCAAGAGAAGACTGAGGGGGGGCCTCACAGCAGTATACTGCTTCCTCACAAGGGAAGGAGAAGAAGCAGGCACTGATGTCTTCTCTCTGGTGACCAATGATAAGACCCAAGGGAATGGCAGAAAGACATGCCGGGGAGGTTGAGATTGTATATTACGAAAAGGTTCCTCACTCCCAGGGTGTTGGAGCACTGGAACAGGTTTCACATTGCCAAGCCTAAAAATATTCAAGAAGCATTTGGACAAGGCCCTTAGACACATCGTGTAGATCTGGGGTTTGTCCAGTGTAGGGATAGGAGTTGAACTCAAATATGTTACTACTCACAGGTTCAAACAACTGGTGTCCATATATATATATATATTATTTTTTTTCTACACATATATGGCCACATAACATTTATCTACAACTCTTGTAAAATAAAAGTAGTAAACTGATTCCTAAAGGTTTGTTTCTTCAGATTATATTATGCTTCAATGACTAACAGTGTTCATCTGCAACTTAATGGACACCAGATGATTGAGTCTGCACAATTTACATAACAGTAATTCCTCAACTATGGCCGAAAAACTATAGGAAAAGAGGCATCAGGAAACAAATACCAGAATAATTAACATTAAAAAAAATTGAACAACTAATCAACTTATTCAGTGGCATAGTTGTTTAACCTGATTATTTAAGTAAGTTATTGGGTTGAAAAATGTGAACTGTGCCTTTTTCTATTAGACCTCTCCTCAGAGCAAGACTGTAAGTTAGTGCACAGTGATGAATACATAAAGAAATAGCAGTGTTAGTTCACACAAAAGAATAGCAAAAGTGTCAGGAATATAAATTGGAAGAGCAATTGTTAAAATACCTGAAATATTTTATTGTCATTATTGTCAGAGATTTTACTGTTGTATGTGGTTGATAAGGAGTGTTTAAGGCATAAAAATACCTAAAGTCCTGGCTGCTCATTACCTGATAGAATGTTAGCGTGGGTCAGTGTAAGTCATTCCAAAATGGTTTAAGACTCTCTATCATATCTGCAATTGTTCCTTTAATATCCCACAGCCACAGCAAAAGAAGCTAGTGTGTCAAGCATACTTCTAATTCAGCCCATACAAAGAAGGCTGCCACAAACAATGACTCATATGTAAAAGTTTCAGCATCCTACCTGCACATTCACCAGCACTGAGTTTATTAGCACTTTGCCTTCAAATGAAGTTAAATGTTAACACCCGTATTCCTTTTAACTACTGTTATGCTGGGATCCATTTATAAACTTGGCAACCATCTAAAAAAAAGAAAAGCTACTGAGGGTTGAAGAAATTAAACTGTAAGATCTCATCCTCTGCAGTAATACTGGAAATATTGTCATTTGGGGAACAAAACACCTACACCAGTGGTTGCCAAAGGAAGATGAGCCATCACTAACCCTTTACTAAGAAACTTAAAGAAGCTATTATTGTAGCCTTTCCTTTAGGATCATAAGGGACAAGCAAGCTAGGCACTGGTTTTCACCCACATGCAATGAAAACTACAGCTCTGAGCTAGTGCTAGTATACACACACACCATTCATGATGGCATTTTTCTAGTCTCTCCCCTTTCAACAAGATGAAAATAGCTCTCTGCTAAAGAGTGTATAATACTCACCAAACACCAGTCTTGATGGATGACAGGTGTCCCTACACACTTAACTGGCAACAGAGCTCAAGTTCCAAGCTGCCCTGGGGGCAGCTGGTTGGCCCTGGGGATGGGGCTGGCACAGCCGCAGAGCCTGTCCTGCTGGAGAAGGGCAGCCACTGCCCTAGGCCAGTGACATTTGGTTCCAGCCAGCTCCACCACATATACAAAACCAACCCACTATGTGCCGAAACAGAACCAGCCAAAGGAGCCTGTGGTGCCTCTGCAATAGCATATTTAAGAAAGGGAAGTAACTGCCAGGGAAAAGAGAAACACCTCGGAGAAGAGGAGAAGGTCAGGCTGGGGCAGACATGACACTGGAGCAGAGGAGAGAGAGTGACACCAGGGCAGGAGAGTTGTTGGAGAAAAGGGAGGCAAAAGAGGATAGGCCTGAGCTTGACTAAAGCAAAACAATATCCAAGCAGAGCTGGTGCAAACTGATGCCCAAGCAGGACTGGAGCATGCAGGTGCCTGAGCAGGTTTGCAGCTAAAGTATGCTCAAGCTGGGACAGGCTTGACACAGGAGAAAGCTACACCTTGGAGAAGACAGAAAGTCATGAAGGAGCCCTGAATCGAAAACAAGGAGAGGCAAAACAGGAAAAGAAACCACCAAGCATAGACCCAAACCTCCTGTGCCACCTGTCACCTCATCAAAGCCATGGGCAGCAACATGTGGAAAGGTTACTGGTGGACAGAAACTGGGGGTGCGAGGGAGGTATCTGGAGAGACGAGGTGTGTTTGTTTAAGCATTTCTTCTGCTGCTTACCTTTATTTCTCAGCGCTATAATCGATAGTCTGTCAACTGGCGATTAACTAAACAATATGCAATTCCCTGACTCAAAACCATGTTGTTTCCCAGAACACATACTACCTTAAATTCCCTTGTGTAGAAGTACTTCCAAGCACTCTTACCACCTATGCCTCATGGACAAGCCTGGGGCTTTACTCCGTTTTTCTTAGTCTACAAATTAACCATACTGAGAAAAAAACACTACTCTGACATAAGCAATTCCCCCATATTTGGACTATACCAATCCAACCTCATAGTCACACTCTTCTGGATACAGGAATCATGCTCAGAATATCAAATTTAACAACAGATTTTTTAAAATGGGTTTGAGCCATAGTAGTTCTGGGCAAGTTTTTAACGTAATATAGAAATCTGGGAAAACAATTTGTTGCTTATTTTTGTTTTCCAGTTCCAGACAATACAGAGGTGTCCCAGATAACCACACATCAAATGGTTCTCTGCTCATGACAAAAATGTCAAACATGTGGCTTTTGTAGACACAAATGTAAAGAGGACCCACAACATGTCCCTGCACTTAGACATAGCCAAAAAATCTCAGACTAGAATGGTTAGTGAAAATATCGCAAACCGCAACTAGAAACACCTGTATTTAAACAAATTTTAATATTTTCTTTCTAAAAACATAAACTTAGGACAATACTGATAAGAAGTAAAAGTTTCAATATTGTCTGAGAAATACCTAGATTATCTCAGCACATAAGTGGCCTGGGTTACTAGGACACCAAAAAAATTTTTTTTTTCCCTTCAGAGTGAAATACCTTTTCATTACTACTAAAAACCATAGTATGTGAAGCCACAATCAAGGATCAAGCAATACAAAATATATACCTTTTGTTGTCCTTTGGATCTAAGCACAACATCTGATAGTGCTGAACAAGCTGGGAAAGGTAACATAATCAAAGAAAAATTCACTCTAAATGCAAGAAGATGTATTCTATAAAGAACATAATGTAATAATTTCTAAGTACTATGGTGTATATAATTCATGCTTTCTTTATAAAACCTTTGTCTAGTTAACTTCATTTGTCAATGTCTCCTGAAGTAATATGACTTTAAAAATTATAATTTAAAAAATCTAACTTTAGTATTAATAAAAAAAAAACCACAAAACTTCAAGATAACACAAAGGGCACTAAGAGAATGAGTGAAAAATAAAATTGCAGTCTCTTTAGTCACCAGTATGCACAGCTGCCAGAAACTAATATAGATGGATATAAACTGTGAAATGCCACTAAACTGTGTCAATTATTCTGGCATGTTTGTTTATTGCTGCTTCAGGACAGAACAGATTCTTTTGGTAAGCTATGCCCATATACTGTAAGTGTACACATCTTGTCCAGCTAAAAAGCCTTCTGGGAATTACTAATTTGTGAACGATCTCTTCTGTGTCCAGCCACTAATCAAATGCAATGACCTTTGATGTTAAGGTGTTTGCCTTTTATTTTACAAAAATAATTGCATGCAATTTTTAGAGGCTTGGAGTATATGGAAAACCTTTTGCAAAACCATTTTATTCAAATAAAAGGCTCTTATTAAAAAGGATGAAACAACAGTGTCAACATTTAGACACACATTTTAAGGCAAGTGGAGCTTTCTGGTACAATTAAATTAACAAGTTACTTTAAAGTACACTCTTATTTCTAAGGTAAATGTGAGAATGCTTCCAAGTAAGAAAGAAGAATGCTACTCCAAGTGAAATGAAATTGAGAGACTATGTTCTATCACTTATCTGGGAATAGATTTGCACACTCAATAACAGTGATCTTCAGGATTGTTTCTTGAATAACGAATACCTATGTATCAACCACAACACAGCATCAGAAACAGCGTGACCAGCAGGTCCAGGGAGGTCATTCTCCCTCTGTACTCGGCACTGGTGAGACCGCTCCTTGAATCCTGTGTTCAGTTCTGGGCCCCTCACCACAAGAAGGATGTCGAGGCTCTGGAGTGAGTCCAGAGAAGAGCAACAAAGCTGGTGAAGGGCCTGGAGAACAGGTCTTACGAGGAGCGGCTGAGAGAGCTGGGGTTGTTTAGCCTGGAGAAGAGGAGGCTGAGGGGAGACCTCATTGCTCTCTATAACTACCTGAAAGGAGGTCGTAGAGAGGAGGGTGCTGGCCTCTTCTCCCAAGTGACAGGGGACAGGACAAGAGGGAATGGCCTCAAGCTCCACCAGGGGAGATTTAGGCTGGACAGTAGGAAAAAATTTTTCACAGAAAGGGTCATTGGGCACTGGCAGAGGCTGCCCAGGGAGGTGGTTGATTCACTTTCCCTGGAGGTGTTTAAGGCATGGGTGGACAAGGTGCCAAGAGGCATGGTTTAGTGATTGATAGGAATGGTTGGACTCGATGATCCGGTGGGTCTCTTCCAACGTGGTTATTCTATGATTCTATGATTTCTGAATAACACAAGTAAGAGCAGTGAAGACAAAATAATTCTGTTCAGACTGAAAAAAATTTCCAGAGCACAGCTAGCTGATATGAAAAAACCCCATCATTATCCAAGTATAATACTGAAGGTAGTATTTCGATCAAATGAACCGTCGTAAATTATTTGGATTTAGTCATATTACAGTAAAAGGAATGGTTATAAACTGATGATACTGATAGCATCAATTTTAACTTTCTCTCAAAGTATACAGACTTCTTTGGCAAATCAATTTTAAGACCCTCTAAAGGTATATAAAAATCTTTGGCACTCTCCTGCACACAAGAAAACCATTTCCCACAGACTGTAAAAAGTTTAGGGCTTGCTCTGCACCCTCATGTTAGTGTGACCGTGGCTGGAAATGAATACACAAACAGCACTATTTTTAGATGATAAAGGAAAACAGACTGAACAGCTCAGGAAGAATAAATTCAGGAAAAGGAAGTTAATATAATTTAGAATAAGCTATGAACTTTCTTCCTGCTGTGCTGCACCATTTCACTCTTTTGTGGGAACCGTTCACCTTCTAGAAATCACCAGATTTTAACACCTGGCAGAATTATTAGAAAAACTTCACTTGACTTCTTCACAGTACAAAGCATGGTATTTCGACTCGTACTTCAGTATCAAGACAGTAATTCCTACTTCAGACGTACTTTTTTTTTCTTTTATAAAAACATCCAGTCTTGAAAGACTAACTTCATGTAATCAATATCCCAACATCGTTACCACATAGAACTGGAAACCTAAAATGACTCCATCACTTATCCCCAGAAATAATCTTCTTGTTCGTACAGGCAATACTTTAAAGAGTTATTTCAGATGATAGTGTTCCAAGTACAAGCAGGAAATCTGGATAGCTGGAGGGCACTTCAACCAGTTTCTGCTGACTACCTCACCCCTGCCTCTAAAATTATCACAACTGAATTGCACAGTTTCACCTTGCAGGGACAACAATTATTTTGCCTGCCTCTCTCCCACTGGTGACAGAACACTAGCCTCCCACATTTCCGGCAAATGCATAGCCCAGAGCAAATTTTCCCATGCTAATTTAAACAATAAAAGTTGGATTACATTTAACTGTAGATCTCCTCCAACCATGCTAAACAATCCCCCAGCTAATCCCAATCTTAGAATAAATGCATACAGGAGAAATGAAGTAGGTAAAAGTATTAGTACAAAGTATTCATGTACTTTAAAAAATACTGACAATCTGCTTCAATATTGAAAAACTACATTCAATATTCAATATTTAATATCATCATGTAACACAAGAGAGATGTCTGCCTAATTATCAATAATCATTCTTCATATATCCTGATATTTTCTCAACAGAAGTGTCAAATGATGCATTGGTGACAAATTCCCTACATTGTGCCCCTTCAGCCCTTTAAGTTTAACTCCTCTCACATTTCAGTATTTATTGAATTTCCAAGCCAAACGGTGTTCTGCTCCATAAAATTCTGACAAGTGGACTCTGCCAAGCTAATAATGGCTTCATTCTGCTGAAATAAACTTATTTCACTGCAGCAAACAAAATGACATGACCTGGAAAGGTTATTTTTAACTGGGTTATGAGTCAATTCAAACCAAGCCTCTCTCACTGGATTCCTAAATACTTCTTAAATGTAGATATTTGGTAACATTGGTTTTCTTCTCTGTTCTACTCTCTGGACATGGCTATGGCAGGTATTTTCATGTCTGTGTTGTCTGATTTTCTTATTCAGTAGGTCAGTAGACTTTTAAACAACGCCTAGTGAGACTACGTCAATGGAGTGACCTACCAAACTGCAAAACTTAGAAGAAGGTTGTGTCTTCACATATTTCTTCCCCTTTTTAACTTTTTTGGTCTATTTTTTTTTTTTACAATGTTACATTAAAATTGCTGTAAAGTCAGCTCTCTTTGCCTTAAACATTTTGCCTGAAGACTGCTTGATTGTGCGTCAGGTTCAACAGGACAATGTAGGAGCAGGCACTGCTCTCCCTTGCTTGGCTGGGCTCTGGACCCAGAGCTGGCTGCGGTTGGGTGGAGGTGATGCAGCAACGGGTTCGACTGAGCAAATTGCACCCTCAAGTGTCACCACTATGGACAGCATGGACCTGAGTTTTTGATCTGAGTTCTGTGACAAATGCTTAAGTCAAGGGGTGGAATCTAAAGTCAGACTATGTTTATCTGTTTGCCTTAAACATTTTGTCTGAGGACTACCCACTTGTGGCACCAGCTTGTCTGTAGTGCCGAGGTTCAGCGGAGGGGATGCAGCCGTGCCTGCTGCCCCTGCTCCCCCCAGCCTGCTCGCTTCCGGGGCCCCAAAAAGACACGGGCAGATGGGTGTCAGGCTGGCCTTATAAAGTACTCTCAAGGAACCAGACGGAGCAGTCTTGCTCTCACCTCCATACTCACTTTCACTCACACTCTTCGATCCCGCCACCCTGGACCACATGGCCTGGAAAAAGCTGCTGCTGTGACCATGTGTTCCTGAGATCATCTGCTGCCTTCGATGTGGTGATTTCTTTCCTCCTCTCTCTCTCTCTCTCTCTTTTCTCTCTGCTTCCCACCCATTACCTTATGGTGTGCATGTTGGATCGGATCCGAGGGACCTGGGTTGTTTTCGGGGATTCATTTCTGTAACTTTGGGTGGTTGTACCCCTGCCCCGTGTCTTTGTTATGCGCCCTAGGATACTGGTGTGTTTACGCTTGCCGGAGCCAGAAATAAATACTGCTTTTGATATTCACCCTGGGAGTGACCTTATTGGCCTCCAGATTGCCACACAGACAAACAAATCCCCTTTTCCCCCCGTCAGGGCCGGACACAAGCGTGTGGCTCGTGGGTCCGGGTTGTGACAGTTGCCTATTAAAATCTGAGAAGTATTGCTTTGAGACACATTATACGGTACTTTAATATCTCTACCTGCTTAATCTCATGATGATTTTGACAACACCGCCCTTACAAAGGTGTAGATAATAAAGGATTAGAGAGCTAATTTGACCTGCTAGAAAGGCTATGTCTTCTACACATGATTTCAAGTTCTTTACAACGGTGAGTGAGACAGTAGTCATGAAATGCCTTTTTCAAGCTACCTATATTCTGCTACTACTACAACGTATTTTCTTCAGCTCACACCCACAAACTAACCATCAGTTTCAGCTCTGATCTACATCAGGTTTCAAGTGACTGGAGACCATGAGAGAACCTTTGTAACAGCTGGAATCTTGTACAAACATGCTACACCCTGCCAGCTCCATCTTCTGAGTGCTAATAAAAGAGAAGATCTTTGACTGCAAACAGCCAGACTCCTTGCAAAGCTGTTTGCAGAATAATGATCATTCAGCAAAATGATGAGTTTCAGAGAATAAAAGGAGTAAATAACAAGAATGAAAGATGGAAAACTGTCATTCTGGTAAGGAATGTAACATGGTTTTTGTTTTATCAGCAGTACTGGTAAAGGAGTAAGACTATTGAAATAGCACCTGAAATTACTTAACTTTAAGCTAGCAAAATGCAAATAGCTTAAATTATCAGGAAATTATCTTATTCTTCATGTTTGGGTTTTTTTTAATAAATGTCTCAAATCATTCAAAACACAGAACCACCAGAAAGTTTCTCAGGCTCCTGAATTCTCATATCTATCAATCCAACAGTTAATTCTGATATTAACAACCCTTATCCTTAACCCTTGCCACCAAGGTGGCTAACTGTACCATAGGTTGTTTTTAGAGGAATGCTGCCACGTGGTCGGTGGAGGTGATTCTTGCCACCTACTCAGCCATAGATTTTATACCTGTCTGTCTTTTGTCAACACAAAATGCAAATCCATTTATATGCTTGTTTTATCTAAGACTTCTCAATTATCAGAGATTGTGTCCTATGACTTTATGAATACTTGTTTATGGCATCACCTTAACTTCTTAGGCATTTAAGTTTTGCAATGTTCAGTTTCTCTTCACAATGTCCACCTCTTGGAGTTGAGCAGACAAACTCCAGTTCTCAATTTAAACATATACTTCCCTTTTTATGAGCCAACATCAAACAAAGCAGAACAGCGGTAATTTTAATCGCTACAGAATATTGTAATCATCAGTTTTGAAAACAGCCACCCTCCTAAGGTTTAATAAGAACATGTTACTGCTTTGACACTGTTTCCTAGCTTGTTATCCTGCAGCATAAGCTGCCATAGTCTTTATTGATGCTGATTTGAAGTAGATCTGAGAGCACTTACACACCTCGATTACACTTCCGCAAGATGATTCTGGGAATGGCAAGAGCATATTATTCACCACTTGATCGATTGAATTTACCCAGACTTTCATCCAAAAGCCTTATTTTACTAGTCATGTGTCTATCACTACTGTTTTTGTTGGTTTTAAGGTAGCCAAATCGTGTGTCAGTGTTATCAACTGCATGCTTTTATTCTGTGTCATTAACACAGCTTTTGACTACCTCTTAAGGATGGAGACTTACCTCTCCAGCAAACTCGCAACAGTGCTCTGTCACCCTCACAGTAAAAAACTCCTTCCTAATACTCATCCCGAACCTCTAATGTTTCACTTGATATTCACTGACAGGACAGTAGACAATGGGTGTAAAACCCCATTTTCTTTACACTCCTCTATCAGGTATTTGTACACTTGTAGAAAATCCCCAAGCCTTCTCTTCACCAGGCTGAAAAGTCACAGCTCCTTTATCCCCTTTGTGTAGGAGAGGTGGCCCTTCTCTGAACTTTCTCCAGTATGTCTATGCCTCTTTTGTACTAAGAAGTTTAGACTGAACACAGTACTCCAGATATGGCCTCACCAGTCCTGGTAGTTATGTTTGGGTTTACAGTAGAATGCTGCCAGCTTCAGAAAAGGAACACTCACTAGCACCAGACTGTCATACAGCCTGAAAAGCTGTCTTACAAGATTTCATAGTACTATGTGTTCACAGTTCTGAGACCTTTACACACTATCAGGTTATGAAAGAAAAGAGGTCATGAAGAGAACCAATCCTGTTGAAAGCTGTGTGAAGTTCATTAGGAACAACAGCAAAGAAGATTTATAAATTAATCACTAAAATACATTCATTATGAAGTTTTCTGCATTTTAAGAAGAATTTTGCAAACACAGGCAAGGTGAGAAATAGTAACAAGTTTATAAAAATTAGCTTGTAAGCTACTTATTATAAACACTGAAGTTGTACAAACTCTAGAAGCATTTGAAGCAGAACTCATAAAATATTTAAAATCATGTTTGTGACAGAACCCAAATTTATATAGTAGACCATTGAGAGTTTTCTCACAGGTGCTTAGAGAGAAAGATTGGCAGAACCTTTATCTTTCTATACAACCAATCTGCTTTTTTCTAATAAATGTGATTAAATGAGATCTATTTGTGTTATGTTTATTTCTCTATTGAAAGATGTTTCTCTAGCACCAAACAAACTACTCATCTTCTGATTGTAAGCATTATTGCTTTAAATATACTTGTAGGACACTATCTTTTTTATTTTTTAGTATTTGAAAACTGTAAAGGGCATTCACTTGTCTACAAGAAAAAAATTCAGAAGAAAGTACACAGTTTGTTTTCAGTGTCAACAAAAAACACTGATCAAATAATGTTCCAAAAGAATGTAACAAATACATTATTATTTACAAAATTCCAAAAGGACAGCTATGAAAATTTTTTGAGATTTTACTGAAATGGAATGGATGACCTGAAGCTGAGGACAGTTTCCCAAAATATGATTAGGGAAATAGTATTATCTTTTAAAAAAAAAAAAAATGCCATTCTTTCTTAAAAGTTGCTGCCTAACAAATCACATTAACTGTCTTGAATCAGGTTACACTTTTAACGCAAAACTATCTGAACTATGCAAACTACAGGGGCTATTTGTTTGATGACAAGTGATTCCAATGCCCCAGGTGTTCTTTATGTTAACTTATATTCATGAGTTCTTTACAAAATTAAATTAATAAAAGCTCTCTGGAATGTGATTGCTTAAACAAAATTTCCACTCTTTTCCCCTTTTTAAAGAGGTTAAACAAAATCAGAAGGTAACACCCACCCATCAAAGCCAAAAATCTTTAGAAAACATCTCTGATGACAATTTGTAGAGTACACATTGGGCACAAATTTTCCTATCTGTATCATCAAATGTCTCAACAATCTATCAAGTTTACAGTTCCAAACTAGGAATAAGCAGCATAAACTTAATGTGATAACAGCAGTGCTCTAACGGATGAGTGAAGAACAGAGAAGTCATTCAGCTCACAAACCCAGGTTTCAATTGTCGAGACCAGCAGGTGCACAAGGCTACATGTGCAATAAATTTTCAGCTCGGGAGCAATTCTGGATTAGAAGTCTGGACGTAGTAGTATTTTCCCAGATTAGTACTGTTAATGACACAAAAGCTGATCTACCAACCTGAAAATTATCTAATTTACAATTCTGTAGTGAGAAGTGTCATGTTGCTGTTACACTTTGGTTTTTTTCAACTGGAACAGTGACAAAGTGCTACAGATGTTTTCATTTGACAAAGAAGTAGAAAGTGCCCCATATGTGAGATTCATGCTCTCAAATTTACCCCATTTCATCTAAAAAAAGAATCACCTCTGTGACAGATGAGCTGCTTTCCATTTCTTCCATTTCCATTCATCCACCAATGTCCTGAAGAATCAGCTTTTCATTCATTCAGTGCCAGATATGACATAAACCTACTAGTTAAAGTTAAGGATAGTTCATGAGCCTATATAAATTCAGGCAGAACACCTTTACATGCAAAGAAACTCACTGCTAAGTGTCCTAATCCCTTGGTGCTTTCTTGTACTATGTGGTATCTTCCCTGCTCTTTCTCATTCCATATTGGAAACTTCATTTCCATGCAGAGACTGAAACTGTGAAACAGCATTTATTTAAAGCTGTTCTAGAAAAAATGTGACAGGACTCACCCTCTAACACACAACGTGGGTGAAATGAAGAAACTACTTCTGAGATTTGTTTCCCCTTTCTTAAATTGATAGTCAAAAGGAAAAATGCAGAAAATATGATTCACCAAAATGTACAGGCACTTTAAATACACATGCATCACTATTGGTGAGCAATGTCCTCCCATGCAATGTAAACAAAGCACTCTATGCTATACATGTCAAACAAAACAAAGTCATAAATAAAGCCGCAAGAATACCAAAAAGTAACAAAAATTAAATTGTCAAAATTACATGTTTCAGAGAACTTATGCACTATGCTGAGGTGTTCACAAGCTGTAACACAAAGTGATACATATAATGAAGGCGAAAGTAATGTATGTAATGATGGTGAGTCAATAGAAATTATCCTTTCAATGTTTTCTAAATGGGAGCAAGCACATGCTGCATAATAAAATATTCTAAATATTGCTAAATATCTTATTCTACAGGGCACTTGGAAGCTGTCACACATATGAATATTATCTTCCATAGTAATTTACTAAATTAACAGAAAAACATACGCTGTTCACAGCAACCATGTTTCTTCCACCCTTCCTCCACAACAAAAAAAAAAAAAATGCTGAGACTAATCTAAATCACAACAAAGAAAGGGACAGAAAATCTTCTGGAGATCCTCTGAACAAGCACAGAAGAACAGAAGTCAAAAATTATGAGCAAAGCTATTAAAAAGGCATTACTCTCCTGATAACACTTTTTATTCTTTCCCTGCTTTATCCCTTTGATTATAAATAGTTCTTTCAATAATTTCCTTTTCATATGAAGCATTCTTCTTCCCTTCATTGTACTTTGTTATTACAAATCACAGGAAAACTTCCTCATCATGACAAGACAGAGCGAGAGGACAGATAAAAGAAGATAAACAACAATAATGTAAAATGAAGAATTTACTAAAAAATATTAAAAAATTGGGTCCAATACACTCTCAGGAATTGTTCTTCCTGAGCCACAGAAAATTAATGATAGCATCGTATCAGGCACACTGGGAGCTGGAAAACCAGTTCAGAAATCTAAAACCATAAAGATCTAACAATGAAACCCCTTGTTAGGAAATGAAATTTGGCATCTGAGAAGTTACACACCTGAGACCAGGCAATTGGCCTGAATACATTCTAGTCATTGATTACCTAACTCAGTTAAAAAATTACATCAGAAGTGGCAATACAATCATTCCCTACTATTAGACATACGAGGAAACAGTGACAACAAATAGTTGTTCATAAAACAGTCAGCAAATTATGGCTAAGGAACCAGTAAGTAAAAGCTTCTGATCCTGTGATCTAATTGATTGATACTGTCTCATGAAAGGATAAGGTGTAAGTCACATAATTAGCGATACTTGACATAAGAATGGAAAGTAACTAGAAAAATACAATGCAAGTAATAATACTGTGACTATGTTTAGTTGATATCATCAGATGATTTCAGCTCTAAGTTTAAGGTGCTGGGTGGAGCAATGCATGAGCAGTCTTCTGTCCTTACTCCTGTCTTCTTTAGAAACCCAGACTTTGTTCTGGATTCTTCGTTCTATTTCTTCTGACATCTTTAATAATGGTCAAGTATTCGCCCTTGGTTTTGTACAACTGAAGGGGTCAGCAGTGCTACCTCCTCAGCAAATCAATGTCCTAATTACAAACGCACACTCGTGTTTTAAAAGAAGCAGCTCAAATTCATGTTCTGTTCTTCTGTTGTTCTAATTCTGTTCTTCTGTCGTACAGTTCTTGTATTGCTGTGGAGTATTTTTAGTAGATCATGTTTGTTAGCAGTAGAGTAACTGTTGTAGTTTTGTGGCTTTTCTCAATGTCAACAAGAGCAATTTTTTGCAGTTTAAAGGTATAAAAAAATCCTAAGTAGCAGAAATGAAAGTAGTTTAAAGAAAAAAAGTATTTTCTTTCTTACACTACATCATCCTAATATTAACACTGGCACTGCATCTGTCTGAAAATATGACAAGATTTTCTTTCATAAATGTAGAGCTGAAAATCCAGTCCACCTAATTCTAATTCTGGATAACATTAAATGCATTTTTAATAGGATGATACCATTAGGACTTACAAAGGCACAGCAGGCATTCTACAGAGCTGAGTACAGATACTTATATTTCCCCTTTTACCTTCTGCCCCAGTTAACTGGAAGACTCACTCTGCTTCAGCCTACAACACAAGACAACACAGAACTTCTCCTTCGTATTGACTAGACTTCATGTAATTCAGAAAACATAATTTCGTGTCTAGACTTTTCTCAACATTAGCCTCATTTTCCTGAGTGAAGCACAATTAACATCACAATTTTTTCAGACAAGAGGGAAAAAATGGTCTTTTAAAATTTTAATTTAAAATCTGTAATTCTCAAAATTCTTTTACCTAATCTATCTCTATTTATCTAGAGCAATACTAGCTGTGAGATATAACATACGAGCTAAATTCACATTTTAAAGAAAATGTAAAGTGGCAAAACCATGTCTCAGAAGATCACAAAAGGAAAAATTAACACCTCCCATAATGTACTTCTAATTCAGTTCTGGGGCATATGCATTAATATACATTCTCAAATTACATTAACTATGACCCCCATGATGACTAATTCCGCCTATACAGAACAATGATTATATTTATGGATTGAGCAGGCCAAGAAGTCCAATGGCATCTTGGCTTGTATCAGAAACGGCGTGGCCAGTAGGTCCAGGGAGGCTATTCTCCCTCTGTATTCAGCACTGGTGAGACCGCTCCTCAAATCCTGTGTTCAGTTCTGGGCCCCTCACCACAAGAAGGATGTTGAGGCTCTGGAGCGAGTCCAGAGAAGAGCAACAAAGCTGGTGAAGGGGCTGGAGAACAGGCCTTATGATGAACGGCCAAGAGAGCTGGGGTTGTTTAGCCTGGAGAAGAGGAGGATGAGGGGAGACCTCATTGCTCTTTATAACTACCTGAAAGGAGGTTGTAGAGAGGAGGGAGCTGGCCTCTTCTCCCAAGTGACAGGGGACAGGACAAGAGGGAATGGCCTCAACTTCCACCAGGGGAGATTTAGGCTGGACAGTAGGAAAAAATTTTTCACAGAAAGGGTCATTGGGCACTGGCAGAGGCTGCCCAGGGAGGTGGTTGATTCACTTTCCCTGGAGGTGTTTAAAGGACGGGTGGATGAGGTGCTAAGGGGCATAGTTTAGTGTTTGATAGGAATGGTTGGACTCGATGATCCAGTGGGTCTCTTCCAACGCAGCGATTCTATGATTCTATGATTCTAGGTATTTGAGATTTCATTGCTACCCATGCAGTTACATCACGAATTCATGCTTTATTTACTACACACCACTCAAACTCTTTCCTGAGTACCCAAATTCCTAACTTCCTCATGAGTACTCAATACTGTCATGTAGTACCAATTCATAAGCAATAATGGATCATACATCATACACCTATGTAACAGCACTCACATTATTCTTATTTTACATGACAGGAACTGAAAAAATCAGCTGGATGATGTTCTGGAAGATCACATCCTGAATTTGCTGATAAGAAAAGTATGCTGAAAACATTAGCAGGGGTCCGACATTAATTTTCAGACCTCTCACAGATTAATTACTCGTGAACTGAGCCTGGAGTCCTGTTAAAGGCCTGGAGGAAGTTTAGTTTGTTCCTGAATCCAGTAAAACTTGCTAGTTAGGAACAAAAGTGATGCAGATGGGGAAGAACATTTTATTATTTATTCTGGCTCAGTTATGGCTTTCTCTTCATTCAAATGCTACGTTCACTGCTAGATGCAGTAAAGTCAGAACAAGGATTAGCTGGGAAATGTGAAAACAACTTGCATTTTGTGATAATGTGGGAAGGTTTCTCCAGGCCAATTATTAACCATATTACCACTAAAACTGTATATTGAAAAAGTTTCACTGATTGATTTTCTTACTGGAATACAAAAACCACAGAGGATGAGGAAATGCAGGCAAGAAGGGTAGAGGTGGTTGGAAGGTAAGGTAGCTGTGGCAACATTGATGACCAATAGATTCCTCTTGTAATGGAAATCAAGGTTAGGATTGGAAGAGAGGGTAAAGTAATTATATCTGTTCATTAATCCTGCAAAGCCTTATAGCTGTGGATGAAGGTCATGCTTGGAAGAGAGAATCTGTCTTTCTCATTTCTTCTGCAAGGTCTCCACAGAACCAAAGCATCTTCGTTTAGTTATCCTTTCAGTACTTTTTCCTTTGATCTGTAGATTATGGGGTTTTCCTTTGCAACAGTCGTTTTCATCACATGTCAAAAAAGTTAAATATACTACTCAAAAAAAGCCATTTAGCTCTTATACTTTGATAGTCAATAGAAAACTATCATAAAAATCATACAGTAATTTAGCTGTTTGATAAAAACAAAATCAACTGTTTTTAAAGAAAGATTTCTCTATTTCCACTTATCTTCAATGTTCTTGTAAACAATTACTCATTATTTTTCTCCTTTCCCCTTTAGCACACTTACTGTTTCAGCAGCTGTTGACAAGCAGCTCTTTCACTTGGACCAATCTGAAGCCTGCTTGAATTACCAGGAAGGTTTTCATCAACATCATGGAACGTGAATACTAACAACAACCTGTTTCTGCTAATTAAGTTAAAATTGGTTCAAAGACAGCTTCTCAATGTACTGAAAGTCTTGCAAGAGGCCATAATAATGGAGAATATACGGAATCTATTAGATATTATGTAAACATGGATTATGGAAGCACAAGAAAACCTCAGTTTTTTAGTATTTCTGAAGAGTCACAGAACTTTTTTTCCTCTCTCAGTAACCTATTTCATGTTTAGCTTTTTATAGATAAATTCTGATCTATTAGGATCATTTAGTGCAGTCACATGTAGTTGGAAAGCACCACTAACAATACATTTTAATAGTATATATGAATTGGCATTTCTGTAACAGAAATACAACTCATGTGAGGGTTAAAATTTGAAAATACCTTCAAATGAATGGGCTTAAATCAGGAAAAGAAGTTTATCCAAATAAAAACTCCCTAAAGAGTTAAAACAATGTTATACTGCATGGCTAGCATCAGGATATTACCAGCAATTTAAATTAGACATAGTTCCCGTCCTAACATCGTGTATTTTAAATGCACTATTGTGAGTCACACACCTGAAAATCCTGAATTTCATCTGAGATGGCCAATGAACCCAAAATTTTGGGGAAAAAGCTCTTAAAATTTTAATTTTATAGGACCACTAAAAATTTAATGATTATAAATTATTTAGGAGATAGCAAAACTCTTCTTCTGCAATCATTAACGTCACATTTCTTTTTCAGAGTGTTATTTCTTAACAGGCATCTTTTAAACAAGCACTTGGAATACTACCGGAAAACAGGGCATAACTCATTTTGTTAAATTCAAAATGCGCAAACAAAATCACTGTATTTACTTTACACTACACTTCTCTACAACTGCAGAGTAGGTGTACTTCTGTACAGACTCTGTATCAAATGGAAATACAAGCATAATTCTGTTACAAAATGAAGCTGCAACTAAGATGACAAACCCATTTTTGTTAGCAGAGTATCTGCTGACACTCTAGAGATTTTACAAGATTAAAACTTTGTCTCTGCACATTTACACCGCAGTTTGTTTGATGATATGAACTGCAGCACATAACCAGTTGCTACTAATGAACGTCATAATCACTATAATCAAACAAACAAAGCAACCACAAATTACACTACCATTTAGAAAGTACTACTATGTTCTAAATGAGTAATTATATGTGGAGATTGTAAATGAACTTCAGGCTGTCCTGAAAGGATCTTTTTTATTTTATTATCATGCTACCTATAAAATCACTATTTGATTGTATGGATGATAAAGGGTTTTCCACTTGCCACAGGTCTTAATTTTACCAATTGTATTCAATCCCCAGCCTACTTTGTGAGTACATCTCATTGCTGAGAACGAAACGGAAGAATCTGTTTTACTAATGCTCCAGTTCTATTTTTTCCTATATGATTATTTAATAAGAATAGCTTAACAACTGATGTGAGAAAAAGAGATGCAATAGTCACTTAGCTCAAATTATCAAAGAAGTATCATATAAATGTATTTGTTTATACTGTCTTTATCATCATGACTTAGCAATAGTTATACAAGATAATACTAGTATAAAACTAAAGCAGCAACTTGCTGTAGGTGTGCAGTTTGGGCTTAAAAACTTACTATTTCAACTGAAAAATGAGATGTTATCACATTATTTCTAAAAGTATTTTTGCTACACACAAGTTATGCAGTACTGTCAACAATGGATACTGTAACAAAAGGAAGTGTTTCTGGTTTATACTTTAGGCTGTTGCCACACATTGCTCCCAAAGGATTTGCATGTTTGTTCTAAAGAAAAGAAAGGAAGATAGTTATGTATCAAAACATTCTTTTTGCATAACTACTTTATAAGCTCACTTCTACTTAACGGAAAAGTGCTTTTACTGAAGGATTATTTTGGCAAAAGAGAAGGCAGAAATAGGAAAGGAGGCGGGTGAGAAAGGAACAATATAATTATCACCATATAAATCCTAACAGATTTGTTCTTTTACATTCATGAAATTCAACCAGCTAGAAAGGTGCAGTCAGTGAGCAGAACAACTGAAGATTTAATGTTGTGAAAGGATCTAGTTCAAATGTGCCAATGTTTGTTTTATTATCAGTTGTAATCTGCTAATTGCTATGACAGGTGTAAGTCAAGCTGCAACATGCTTCTTAGAACAACAGTTGTGGGCCTTTTCTGTTCAGAAGGAATATCAAGGTTATTGTCCAGCTCAAATAGAAAAAGAGAGCTTCCATCAACAGATGTCAAAACAGTTAAACACAGATTTGATATGCACTTATAGAACTATCACCTGCTATCAATGCTGCAATGACAGCTTTATGGTAAGGATGTCAATGAATTTAATAGTGCTTTGCACTCCAAATATCCCTCAATTGAATATAATAAACATACGTCTTTCTGCCATGCAGTAGTTGTTTATTACTGAATTGTTATTTGTTCAATCATCTGACTAATAAGTGTGCAGATTCTTTTCTTTCATTGTAGGTATACCCACATTCCATTTAAGGGTGTTACCATAAAAATTTCCAGTGAAAGTATCCATTTTTTATTGATGATAAAAAGATATTTTAAAAAATAATCTCTTAAAAGCTATTTGAAGTGTAGAATTTCTCAATTAGATATCTCAAATAATTCAAAATCCCTTAGTTAAGTGAATCAGTTGCATATAAAAGTTACTTAAAGAGTAAAAATAGATACAGTAGCCAAAAGAAACAGCCTTATATTATCCCCAAGCAAATAAGCCAGTAGTTCTGAAAGGAAGAGAAATTATAAAGCAAAAATTCCTGTGCCTTTCATTAATAAAAAGTTGTGTCTTTCATTACTAAAAAGTTTCCTTGCTTATGGATTGTCTGATGTCTAACAGAATAGCTGACTTTTCCTCTACAGGATACAGGTATTGGTCACTCTTCTTTATTGGAACAGAACTTAAGCATCTTTAAGACTTACACCACTAAGAATAAAACTGGATAACAGGTTCAAAAGTTACCAGTGTAGAGTAGAGAACAGTAGGGATACAAAGACCAATTTTGCTAGCTTCACTTAAGAAATTTGACCATAAATTACAAAGGCAATCCTATCCTTCCCTCTCAAGAAACATGTATGAAAATTGAGATTTCAGAAAGGTGGAAAGGTGCTTTGGTTTACAAAGACACAGTATTTATTAACAGGAATTATATTCCATGTAAGTCAGAGTACAACAACTGGACTTCCATCATCTTTCTTTAAAACGTACACAGATAGGAAACATGAAAGATAACACACATATTCATCATTATCAATTACAATTAGTAAGCTTTACTACTGAGTTCTTATGTAATATTATGTAAAAAACTATTTGACTGTCTTTGACTAGAAACTTCCCAAACATGAAACTTGGATAACCTGATATATCTTTTCTGTTCAAAACTGCACTATTATTGGAGATGACATTCACCCTTTAACAAAGGATATTTGTATACTAAGCCTCAGGGTTTACCACCATTAAGAATACTAAACAAAATCTGTCTCTCTCTTAATCAGAGCACTGAACGGAACTGTTCAACTGGCTATTCAATATTTCAGGCTTTCCCAGACAATAACATGTAGAAAGTAAATTATTTAAAAATGGATGTAGAACTGAAAAGAAAAACCAGGAACTCAAAGTAGCTTCTGGAGACACTTTTAATACAGTACAATAGTTAGTCTAGTCCTGGTTTATTTGTCATGTTTTGAAAAATAAAGGTCTTGCTGAGTTTCCTATCATCAGTGTAGAGTGGAAAATAGAATTGGTTGAGCACTACAAAGAAAAAGAAGAGCAATGCAGTCTTTTGATTGCAGAGGATAATCTATAAACACAAGGAATAAAGTTGACCCTTGATGTGATCTCTGTTCACCTCTGACAAGGGATGGCAATCTAGTGCTATCGTTATACGGTACAAAACAGCTTTTAGGAAATGTTCCTAAAGGAAATAATTCTTCTATTCGGCCATGTTGCTATAGAAACAGAACCAATCAAGCCTGTTTACAAAGTCTTTTACGTCAACTTCTGTTAGCAATTTCATATAAAAAGTAGAACTCAAACTAAACTAACATGACAGTCATTAAGCTATTGAGATAAGTAGAAGAAGGTAATCATTTACAAACAAATGTATCACATGTTGCATCTTAAATACTCAGCTTTCAAAGTGTAAATCAGCTTATCCAAAGGTTTACTGTCCATTGCAACAGTTCACTGTCTTGTATATCTATGTAATCTGAAAGGGCATAATTAATACAGAATGCTGTCCACATTCCCTGTCCCAAGCTATACATTTTTCCTCCTGTTTTCTTCTCTTAAGTGTTAAAATAAGGTTGTATCATAACCCATCAGTCTGTTACTTCATTCCTTCAGAGTACATCTTTCATGGAAACACTTCAGCTAAAAACTTACAAGTATTGAGGAAGCTTACATCTGCCCCATAATACCTTTAAGGTATTGATTCTGCAAAAAGCTCACAGCAGCCACCATGAATACATAAATTAAAAGGGCAGTTAATGAAAATGGATTTCCAAATTAAAAAATGGCAAATTTCCCTTAATTCTCCATGTAGCGTACAAAAGATAGTACGGGCAGCAGAAACTGGATCCAGTATCTAACATCAGAGATGAGTTTTATGTCAGCGGCATTCTTGGATGGTGATTACAACTCGTGCAAGGCTGATGCTAAATCACAGATTTGATGTTAGTATATTAACTACTGCACATTAAAAGAGAGAGTTTATTAAAGACAGATAAGAATCTCTGCCAACTTTAAACTTCTAGCCCCATCTAGTTGTCTAGTCCTACTTTGACTCAAATCATACTACAGCACTATTTTATTTCAGGTCTCGAGGAACAAGCTACCTTTACGCTACGTGAATACACTCCAGGACTTCCTTTTCCATTCCCTACCCCCAAACCAGAAAGCTGTAAACACTTATCACCATGAGTCACATACCGAAACAGAGAGACTTTGGACTTATTTTTTTTAATTTTTTTAACAACAAATATCTAACTAATTTTTGGAAATTAACTTAGTTATTTTGGGTTTGGTTTTGGTTTTTGTTTGTTTGGGGTTTTTTTTAATTAACTTCACTTCATTTCTTTTGAGATATAAAAGACTTCTATGCTCCTGGTCTGATTCAAACGAAGCATCGACTTGCAGTGGCCTGAAGTGAATTCACCCATACAATATATCAATGGCCTGCTCCCAGCAGGTTAAGCTCTTCACACTGGCATGTCTTCCAAAAAAACTCTAGAATTACTTATTCTCCAAACAAAAAACTCAAAACATCAATACAAGGAAAATATTCCCACACTTCAGTAGTATTTATCAACACAAGGAACATCCAGAATCATTTAAAATTTAGAAAACTAGGGTTTACCTAGTTTCAGACATTTTTTGTCAGTTTTTTCAGGGAACGTGAGAAAACTGAGGTTCATCAGTTATAAAGTAATTTAAAATTAGGTTTAAGAATGCCAACAGACTAAGTAATCAGCATGTGGTTTGCAGTGATTTCCATGTTTATACATGAAATGTATAAATCATAGTTTGCTTTTTTGGACTTTGAAATAGGTTATCAAATGTACTGTTTAAATTGTAAGGAGGATGAACCTATTAATACTACAGCTGGACCTACTAATTCTACTGCTAAGGATGCTGTGCAGAACATCTGAAATTCCAAACATGTTTTATACTACCATAGCTTCAGAATCCCCCAGGCTCCAAGGAAGCAGTCCTGGGGTCATATCTCCTCATCCTGTCAACAGGATGGAGCTCGGATTCTGAAATTTATACAAAAGCATCAGTTCTACATCAGAAACGGACACGTTGAGTTTCAGTGATCCCACAGTTGAGAGTGCTCTGCTTACTCACTCTAGGACAGTAGAGTAAAGTGATGAGGCTTTGAATTCAACTATAGTTTTACTAATGCAAAATCTATTTATCTACTTTTATAAATAACATGATAATCTACTAATTTTGTAAAAGGTATAGAAGTAGCATCCTCTGCCCAGAAGTTTACAAAATTATCAGTAAACTAGAACTAAGTCTATGATATCCTTTACTACTTTAAAAAAGGAAAAATTGTCTAACTTCATACACTCAAGATAATTCTGATCCTTAAATAAAGTCTACCAACAGATTAGCTACTCAGGGCACTCCCCAGCCACCTAGTCAATGCTCTCAAAACAGCTTTTTCTGTAACTTCCACTGTAGGACTAGGGTTTTCCAGAAAAACAAGCAGGCCTCTTTCCTTTACAAACCTAATGGTTTACTTGCAATTATTCCCTTTCCCATTCTGTTTTCATTTATCTTATGGTGGTCCAACACCTTTCAGATTGTAAACTGGCCAGGACTCATAAGCTTTTCCTTCGCTATTTCAAATTCAGTCAACAATTCCATTGCAAAGAAACATGCAGAAATATGTGCTGGTTGTAATTATGTTTGCTCTTTGGATGAAACAGAAATCGTGTTATCAATTAAAATAAATTCACCCACACAGAGTGATATTATAAATACCTAGCTTTTACTTCATTCCTTTCTACCAATCTCCTGCTCATAACATAAATAGAAGAGAAGAAAGCCTAGAAAATCTTTTTCCACTAAAACTTACATATTGCTTCTTAAGAATAGGTTCACCATTAAAATATATAAATTAATATCTTGATGACATTTGAAAATTCATATCTGATTTTTCAGAAGAGGAATTCAAGAATCATACAGAATCAAAGATACACAGAAAGATACTCTGATGACAACACAGAAGACATACGTGACTCTGTAGAAAGGGGAAAGAAGAGTACCTGTAGATAACAGTTTCTGAATAGGAGAACATCTAATGGTGTCTGAGATCCAGGAATAATTTGTTTGTTCTTTGGAATACAGGGTAAGAATGTTCTCCAGATTATCAGTCAACATTTGTAAATGTCGTTAATAATTTTAAAAATACTGAAAATAACTTTCAGAGTTTATTATGTTTAAATATTTCAGAAAAGGATAACTATGCAAAAAGGAAGACCTTTTAGTGCAAGGAACACTTTCATAAAATATCAATCTCACTCAATGACTTGAGTGGCAGGCAGGAAGATCATCAGCTCTTTTTGCTTTCAAGTCTGTGAAGACAGCAATTATTTATGGTTTGGAACTTTAATCCCTTTCAGATTACACAGGGTTTGATTTGTCAGTAAAACAGCCATTTAAATTGTGTTCTTATGGTGATCTGGTCCAGCAGCTAGGCAAGGAGCTACACTTTTTTTAAAAACACTGTCCCAACAACTCAGTTCAAATGAGCTTAATTAATCTAAAGTTTTTGAGGACTGTGCTCTCTCTAGGATTTTAGTTCTATGTTCATGAATCACTTGCAGTAAAATATTCTAAGAAATCTGAGCACTGTGTCCAATTCCTGTGTGACCCACAGAACTCAAATGAGTCAGTTACATTACTCTTCACATGCTTTTGTGCATTTCTCTAATCTAGCTTTCATTTTGTTGATTTTTAAAATTATGTGCTTTGGAAACATGTTTGTCAAAAACTTACCTATAACAATCAAGCATAATTTATTTTGAAACAGCAGAAACCTTTTACTCAAGTATTCTACGCACCTTTATTCAGATGATAAGTCCTAAAACCTAAACTGACTGAATCCTATATTTTTGCAAATATTATCCCTACCAATGAATGGAAAAAGTAACAGCTCTGGAATAATCTGTTGTACTTGTGAATGCCTCCATAAAATGGAGCGATTTATTTCATTATTTACAGAACTGAGATAAAACATGTTAACAAATGTTGTCAGTGAGATTTCAGAATTTTTATGTCTTCTGACACGTAAGTCAGAGAAGCTTTTCTGTTGTGCCTTTTTCTTTATGGATCAGTTTAGAAGAGGCAAAAACTGCTAGCAGACTGCCTGAATCTTCTTTTTTTTAAATGCATTTTTTTTTCCAAAACTTCAAGTCCTCTGTTTCAATATAGACTTCTATAACAGATCTGGACATAGTAGTTAACATTTCAGATATTTACTTAGCCTACACACTTCATAATCTCTTCTAATTTATCTGAACTACAGCTGACATTTACATGGATAAAGTAGCATGTGGCTAGAAGTCTGGTCAGTCATTTCTTTGTGGTTAACACCAATCTAAAGTTGATTCATTACATTTGTTGACACATTTTTTAATTTGTCCTTTTCAGGCAAGAATCCACCTGGAGTGCCATGCTAGAAGTCTATTATTTGGGAGGCAAAAATTGGACTGAAAAAATAAAGAGTAGGGATGAATTTTCTTCTTCTCATTAATTTCCCCATCTTCAGGGCTGTCAGCTCCACAAGCATCCATACAAGTCTACATGGAACATACATCAACAGAAAACATTTGCAAAACAGTACATTAATAAAATAGTCACATACACCAATTGCCTCCTTTCTGACCCTTTATTCCCAAGTATCCTCAAAGTTATTAACTAATCCAAGTAACTAATCCAAGACCACCCTGAATCTCAGAGGTAATATTTATTTTACAAAACTATGAAAGAATGTATGTTTTTTCACTAAAGCAAGTTCTCTTTTGCTGGGAAGTACCTTTTTTTTTAATCATTAATAAAGTAGAACCACCACATTAAGTTTTTGTAGTTACACTAAAATTTACTCCAAAACATGTCAATGGTAAAAATATCTGCTTGGATGGTCTAATAAGACTGTTTTGTCTCTCTCACACAAGAATGTCTTTGTTCACTTGACCTACTGACTGCAGGGCAATCATGAGAATAATGACATATCGGTGAAAATTAATTGTGTACTTGGAGGAGAATTAAACCAGCATTTCCTGCTTATGTTCCTGAAGGAATACTGACAAGCAGCAGGAAAGATGGAAGTTCAGCTTTTAGGTCAAACAAACTCAGATATATCAATGGAAGACACAAGCCCTACTAGGATTAAGAATATGTGCCTGAATCACAGCAAAACATTTGTCAGCTCCCCTTGGAGCACTGTTCTAAATTTGAGATCTCCCTTTCTCCAAACCTATATTACAATTCAGGGTTATGTTAATTGATTATTGTACTAGGTCTTCCTGGGATGGAGAGAGATTTAATTTTCTTCATAGCAGACCATATAGTGCTGTGATCTGGAACTGTGACTAAAACTGTATTGTTAACACACTTGTGATTTGCTGAGCCACAGTTGCACAGCATCAACACTTCCTCTTTTCCTTAATCTGCCCTGAAGCAATGAAGCCAGGATGGCCAAGAAGCTGGAAGAGGTAGCTGCCATTGCTTAAAGACTGGCTGAGCATCAGTATATTTGTGTTATTAAATTTTCCTTATCTTGACACATAAATTTTGTCACTTTCAGTCTTCCTGTTCTCTCCCCCATGTCACTGGTGAGATAGAGGAGTGAAATGGGGGCTGCTTGATGCTAGCTACTAGCCAGGGTCAACTGTCAAGCCACCTCCATTATAAATGGCATGAGGTTTAACAAGGCCAAATGCCGGGTCCTGCACTTGGGGCACAACAACCCTATGCAGTGCTACAGACTAGGAGAAGTCTGTCTAGAAAGCTGCCTGGAGGAGAAGGACCTGGTGGTGTTGGTTGACAGCCGACTGAACATGAGCCAGCAGTGTGCCCAGGTGGCCAAGAAGGCCAATGGCATCTTGGCTTGTATCAGAAACGGTGTGACCAGCAGGTCCAGGGAGGTTATTCTCCCTCTGTACTCGGCACTGGTGAGACCGCACCTCGAATCCTGTGTTTGGTTCTGGGCCCCTCACCACAAGAAGGATGTCGAGGCTCTGGAGTGTGTCCAGAGAAGAGCAACAAAGCTGGTGAAGGGGCTGGAGAACAGGCCTTATGAGGAACGGCTGAAAGAGCTGGGGTTGTTTAGCCTGGAGAAGAGGAGCCTGAGGGGAGATCTCAGTGCTCTCTACAACTACCTGAAAGGAAGCTGTGGAGAGGAGGGAGCTGGTCTCCTCTCCCAAGTGACAGGGGACAGGACAAGAGGGAATGGCCTCAAGCTCCACCAGGGGAGATTTAGGCTGGACAGTAGGAAAAAAATTTTCACAGAAAGGGTCATTGGGCACTGGAACAGGCTGCCCAGGGAGGTGGTTGAGTCACCTTCCCTGAAGGTGTTTAAGGCATGGGTGGACAAGGTGCTAAGGGGCATGGTTTAGTGTTTGATAGGAATGGTTGGACTCAACGATCTGGTGGGTCTCTTCCAACGCAGTGATTCTATGAAAGTTCACTCAAACATCGGGGTGGGGAAGGAGAACAAACAAACAAAAAAACTCAACCAAACATACCAAAACCGTGCAGTCTTCAGCAATTAAAACAAATTACCACTGTGAAATGTAATTTTTAATTTACTCTTTATTGAAGCCAAGAGATTTTCCATGAAAGCTCTAAGAAATAACTCAAGGTAGGACTGAATGTCCTTTTATGTAAGAAAGTAAATTAAGCAAACTAACATTTTGGAAATGACAGGCTCAAGATCTCATTTAACTGAATATGATGAGGTAGATACCAGACTATACATGATCAGCCTAGCAGTAAGTTATTTTAAATAGAAAATAAGACCCTTAAGGAGTCTGCTTTCTAGTGTTACACAGATCATAGCAATATAAGTATGCAGCTGCATTGTAGTGCAAATACTGCTTGCATCGTCTGTCTTCAATGAGAGAAAACAAATATCTACAGCTGTATTACGTATAACAATGCATCACAATTGGACTTCGCTACTGACAGTGATTCTGTGTAAATGAACTGCAAGGATGGACACTTGAGCGAAAGCACTACTGATTCAACGGAACAAAAAGATTGATCATAAGATCTTTGTATATACAAAGGGTTTATACAAAAAGCTAATGAAAGCAAAGATTTAATCAAAATTGAAAGTGATATGATAGATGATGTGGAAGCATTAAACGACTTCTGTCAGTTTCCTATTGCAAAAAAAGCTGACGAAGTAAGCAAACTACCTTAATTATACTACACATTCTTTCTTTCCCTAAGCTATTGTCATTTATTCACATCACAAATCAACTTTCAGGAACAATTAAACTACTTTCCAAACCAAATGATAAATGTGGGCCCGTTACTGAAAAGTCTTCTTTGAGTAAAGAGACTATGCCAACAGCTACAGCTTTGAGTACATAATGCTTTTCTTGCATACAAGTATTGCCACAACACAAAACATGGTATCAACCAACACGACTGGAAACAATGCCATGTATCCTACTAAATAAAATGTATGACAATATGTAGAGGCTACAAATTACTTGCAAATCTCAAATGATGACAAATATTTTGGTTCTCAAGTTAATAAAAACCAAAGATCCCACTGTTGCAAACCAGAAACCTGACTCTCAAGTGACTGAAGCATTTGAAAGAAGACCGTGAATATTTGAAAAAAAAAAAAAATCAGACATAATCTCTCCTGATTTCTTAGGAGTTGAAAAACTGAAGAAAGAACAATGAAATTTATTTAACATATGCTGAAGCAATAGTTAGTAATTCAAGTGATTGTGAAGAGCTGACAGAAAATGCCACATATATGCTTGTCATGAACTGTGTAACAGCATGGATATTTTAGTGAACGACCAGAAAATATGCAATAAATAGCACTGAAAAGGAACTTAAGAAACTAATCAAATTACTATAAAACAACAAAATACTTCAATGTAATTTCTAAAGCTTCTTGTAAAAATGAAAACCCTTTCAACAGCTGATAGAGATGAAACAGTTTCTTTTTAATGAAACACAGTATAAAGCTGCTCCTTCAGCATGAATGCAACTGAATGCAGTCAGATTTCCAACGAAACTGTAAGATATTATTTCATTATATAAAATGAAAAAAATGGCTTCCTTAGTCATCTGTGATTCCAAATGTGGAAAGAAATATGTTACCAACTAATGGCTAACAAATGTGTTTCAGTTTGTGCCCATTGCCTCTGGTCCTGTCACTAGGCACAGCTGAAAAGAGCCTGACTAGATCTACTTTGCAATCCCAGCTTCAGGTATTTGTATACCTTGGCAAAATCCTCCTTACCCTTTCTATCTCCAGGCTGAACTGCACCAGCTCTCTCAGCCTTTTCTCACACGAAAAATATTCCAGCCCCTTCACCATCTTAGCAGCCTTTGCTGGAGTCTCTTCAATATGTTCACATCTCTCTTGTACTGAGACGCCCAGCACTGGACAGAGTGCTCCAGGTGTGGCCCCACCAATGCTGAATAGATGGGTAGGATCATCTCCCTTGACCTGCTGGCAGCACTCCTCTTAATGCAGCTCAGAATATTGTTAGCCTTCTTTGCAGCAAGGGCACACTGCTGGCTCATGTTCAGCTTGGTGTCCACTTGGTACTCTAGGGCCTTCTCAGCAAAGCTGCTTTCTAGCCAATCAGTCTCCAGACTGCAATGGTACATGGGCTTATTCTTCCCCAGGTTCCAAATTCTGAAGCTTCCTTTTTTGAACAGCATGAGCCTTTTGTTGGCCCTTGTCTCCCATCTGTTGAAGACCCTCTGAATGTCAGCATAACCCTCTGGTGTATCAGCTGCTCCTCCCAGTTCTGTACCATCAGCAAACTTGCTGAGGGCACACACTGCTCCAACATCCAGATCATTAATGAAGTTGTTAAACAGGACTGGACCCTGTATTGAGCTTGGGGTACACTGCCAGTCACTGGACTCCAACTAGACTTTATGCCACCAATTATTACCCACTGGGCTCAGTCATTTGCCAGTTTTCAGTACACCTCACTGCTCATCCAGCCCTTGCTTCCTTAAAAGGAACTGTTGGGAGACAGTGTCAAAAGCTTTCCTGCAGTCAAGGCAGACAATATCCACTGCTCTCCCCTTATCTACCAAGCCTGTCACTTCATGAAACTTCTCAACCTGGTCAAGCATGACTTCCTCTTAGTGAATCCTTGCTGACTACTTCTGGTCACCTTTTTGTTGTTTGCATGCCTGAAAATGGTCACGTGGATTAGTTATTCCATCACCTTCTCAGGATCAAGATGAGGTCTGAGTGGTGTGCAGCTCCTTGGGTGCTCCTTCACAAACTTTCTGTGGATAGGAATGATATTTGCATTCCTACAGTCTTAAGGCACCTTTCTCAATGACCAAAATCATTCAGAAACTATTAGGAGTACCCCATCAATGGCATCAGCCAGCACCCTCAGCACCTGTGGGTGCAACAGGGCCCACAGACTTCTGTATGTACAGTTTGTTCTGTAACTATTTTTTTACAGTTTGTTCTGTAGCTATTGTTCTGTAACTATTCTTTAACCCAGTCCTCTTCCATCAAGAATAAGTCTTCCGTACTCCAGGCTCTACACCTGACCTCTGGGGCCTGGAATTCCTGAGGCCTGGTATTACTAGCAAAGACTCATTTTGTGCTAAGTTATGGAAAAAAAAAGGTAAGATGTGGTTGTCATCTATCTTCTGTCTTGGTTACAAGACATATTCCTTTACAGCTTATTAGCACAACCAGTAAAAGCTGCCTGCAGTGATGGTAAAATAGGGTAAAATTGCTTCTTGGTTACTGCTAAAAAATTTCACATTAATTATAAATGTGTAACTGATACAGCACTGTTTTATGTCACCAAAGCACTTGCTGTCTGTGAATATATAGCAGCTTTACAGAAACATTTGTTCATAGCATATGACATTTCAGATAAACCGAAATATAAGTAGACATGGGTGTTTCCATATTTACCAGATCTTCTGCCAATTAGTCTGTCATATCTATGTTCTGCTTGTAAAGTTTAACCTAGTTTTACCTAGCTGGACAAACAAATACTGCCTAGCTCCTGAACCTTTCTACTTATTTGTTTATAGGATGAAGAAAACGCTAAGACATTCCTTTCTGCTTGAACAACTACTATGTTTATACTTATACTACACCATTATAAAAATATTGCTGGACTGACAACATGTTTTATCTCACTATAATCATGCAACTTTGTCTAAAAGACTACAGTCTGAATTTTTATGTTCAATGTCTGATTATCTGAGTCATTACAAATCATTATTTTTCATGCTTCACAGGCAATCCTTGCAGAACAGAAAAAGCCACATAAAAGACGAGATAGATCTCTTGCCTAGATTCATATTTTAAATACAGGTTGTTCACATTCCAGCACAGGAAATTATTGAGAATTACTTACCTCTTTTTAACTAAGAGTTTTGATGAACAACAGTGGTAATTTATTTCTAAGACGACTATCTTTTTAAAAAATTTTGCTACTTAAGTATTAGAATAAGAAGTTTAATTTTTTATTGTGACTTCTCTGTAATAGAAGGAAATTTTTCAAATACATGAAATTCTTTGAAAAACATATTTGAAAACTATTTCAGTCATGATGATAGATTCCTTTGTTATACATCAAATATCATTAATCTAGTTTAAATTTTCAATTCAGTTCCTTTTCATAAAAAAACCAAGAAATTTTCAAACTGAACTTACAAAGAAAGTATCCCAGCTCTACAAAATCAGCTTACACTTCTTCAGTAACTTACCATACTTTGATCACTGAAAGGTTTAGTATAATACTGTTGATTTAAAGGAAACCTAAAAGTGCTAGAGTAGAGAGGATGTCCTTAGTGCAGTAATTCAACATTGTGCTCCATCACATTTTGCAGTATGTACTAAAGTTGCACCCCTTAAATTGAGTCAAACTTTAATACTAAAGATTATGAGCTAGACCGTTTCAGACAGCACTTCAAAAGACAGCAGTTAACGTATAACCTGAATCCTGATGAATAAGAAAAATTAAGATGTTTGCTGAGTATCTGATAAACAGCAGAAGAGAGGAACTGAGGTGGCTCATTTAGCCTCTTGAGTAATAATGTAAAAGATCAAAATCTCACTCCTGAGAATAATCACATTGTCATCACAACAGTGTCATCAGAAAAAGTATCCACATTATATTTTTTCTTCTATAATATATCTATGCTTTTTAAAAATACTTGCTCATTTTATCATGCATGTATATACTTCAGGACATATATTTTAAATTCTGTCTTGTCCATTATATAGAAACATAATTAATGCATAAGACAAACAAAATACAAGTATTGTGATGAAAGTAAAATTTATTATACATAAAAAAGGCCTGCCCATATGTGTAACCACATTATAAAGTCTGAAGCAATTTCTTCGGGTCTTACTTAGAAGGCCAGAACTATTTAAAGCATTCAGACTCACACATTCATTCTCAAAATCCGATAATGAAGGAGATCTTATGACATTATATTTTTAAAGTAACACCATGGAACAAAACATAACCCAGAAGATGGCTGTATCACTGCATTCCTTAAAGTCCACAGCTGGTCATAAATGTCAATGACAGGGCACTAAGAAACCTCCCATCCCTCTTTCTCTTTCACCTCTATTTTAGTTTCAAGAGACTACTCCATAGCACTTAGTTTCTGTAACCTTTACAAATTTCAAAAACTACACCAAAACTAAATTATACTGATGTTTAAAGAATCTATCTCCCCACTGTTAGAGGGGGTACTGAATCATTTCTGTCCATGTACTCAGTTATGTAATTACAGTATCTTAAGTAATAATTAGAAGAGTAAATGAGAATCTTCATAAATACATGTATTTACATATGCAGGGAAGGCAGTAAGAAAAGGTTAAATCTATTCGATTTTCTTGAAATTCTGCTAGCAATAGAAGATGTCAGAGATAAAGTATCACCTTAGAAAAGCCCAAAATGCCACCATCAATCCTCCTAGAGTTACTACAGGAACTGCCTTTGAAATGTCTCAGATTACCAGCGAACAGACAGCAACAGGACTTCTTATGGAATAAAGAATTTAAAAACAAAACAAAACAAAACAAAACAAAACAGTCCTCTGCTATCAAACAATATAACAATAGATGAAGGTTTAATATTCTCTACATAACTCCATTCTGTCTGTAACTAGGTATCTCCCTGAACCTTGTTTCTTTATTCTCAGCAACACATTCTAAGGTCGATCAAAAATATTTACATATATCTGGCAAACAATTCAGATTATCTATAATGAAATATGCCTAGTACTTCAGTGTATGCTCTTACAGTTAGCTGAAATGTTAGCTGTTTGAGGCTACTCAGTGACATGGATGATCCCCAGAGTAACTTCTTGGAGGAAAACACTGATTGCAAGAATATCTGGTCAAAGGCCCACAGCAGATTTAACTTACCACATGGTTCTACAATCTTCTGCTACATGGATATCACATATATATGTTCTCGTAGACAACACTTAAATTCATGTGCCCTTTCACCACAAATATCTCTCACGGGACATACTCTAATATTGCAAGTTCTAGACCAGTTCTACATATCGAATGCACGATCTGTTTTGTCTTTGACCTCATAGTATTACCCATCAAAATTTGGAACTTATCCTGGGCTGCATCAAAACAAGCGTAGCCAGCAGGTAAAGTGAGGCAATTCTGCCTCTCTACTCCGCTCTTGTGGGACCTCATCCGGAGTATTGGGTCCAGTTCTGGAACCCTCAATATAAGCATGATATGGAACTGTTGGAACAGGTCCAGAGGATATCAACAAAGATGATGAGAGGGCAGGATCACTTCCACTATGAGGACAGGCTGAGAGGGTTGGTGTTGTTCAGCATGGAGAAGAGCAAGACCTTATGGCAGGCTTCCAGTACCCAAAGCGGGTCTAGAAGAAAGCTGAGCAGGGACTTTTTCCAGAGGCATGTAGTTACAGAATGAGGGGAAATGGTTATAAATTTGAAAAGGGAAGATTTAGATTAGAAGTTAGGAAGAAATTCTTCACAATAAGGGTGGTGAGGCATTGGTGCAGGTTACCACAGAAAGTTGTGGATGTCCCCTCCCTGGAAGTGTTCAAGGCCAGGATGGATGGGGCCTTCGGGAGGTGTCCCTGTCCATGGCAGGGGGGTTGGAATTAGATGATCTTTAAAGTCCCTTCCAACCCAAACCATTCTATGATTCCGTTCTGCAATTCCATGATCCTGCATCTCTTCACAAATAACAGTGAAGACACTATTATGATTTAAAATTCAACAGCCCAAACAGTTAACAGGCAACATACTTACATAGCTGTGATACATTTCTTATCACTATATTCATTTTTAGAAGTATCCATTCAATATATTTTATTGAGAACTAGTCCAATTAGGGCATAGCAAACTGAATCTGAATGAGATCCACTTAAAATAATAGGCCTAAAATTGCACAGAATAGAAGCTTTTTGCAAATTTATACATTCCCATAATGTCTAGCACAATATCCTTAGGCGTGTTTAATCAGCATTTATGACACTAATAATAACAGCAATAATAATAGTACATTATAATCTATTGTGTGCTCCTCATAAGTTTAGACGGGAGCTACATTACAACAAAAGAGCAAAACTAAACAATTATTTTTTCAGTTATGGATCCACCCAGTAACAGAAAGAAAATGCACTGCAAAGGTACCAGGTCCCCTTAAAGAAACAGGAAGTTTTCTGTTGCATATAGTGATCACTACAACCAAGAATAAGCTTTGCTTAGAACTTGAGTTAAAAGCAACAATTTAAGAGCAGAAGTACATCAAAGCAAAACAAATATGAAAACAGTCAAGCAAAATTCCCAGAAAAGTGTTACTGGAAAGAAAATTACAAAGATTTTCATCTCTCTCTCTAACTAGCAGAAAATATACCCAACCCCACAGTGTATTAGCTCTGTGAAATACCAATTTCTTACGTCTGCATGGTACAATGACGACAGTACAGACAGAGGTAGGTATCCCTCTCCCAGAGGAAAAGGCCAATATAAAAATATTGTCATGGATTTACCATCTGATTTCAGCACTGGAAGCAATGGAAGCAGTAGAGTGTGCTTCACAAGTTTGCTTCTGTTACAATTCCTCATACCAGTTATATTCCTAACTGCTTCCTGAAGCAAAACAGGCTCACATTGCCCAGTCCGTATCCACTAACTCACACAGGCTCAATCTAGCCCAATGAGAATTTAAGTTTTAAGACAGTCTGTCACTGATTCACAAGAGAAAACTTTTATTTTTAATTAAAAACTGCAGGCAGAGAAAATTTGAAAAGGTCTGGCTGTCATTTTTATTTTAGATTCTAAAGCCAGAAGAGAGAAAGCACTTCACTTTGGATACAGCAGATTATTATTGTAATTCATTTCAAGTATGCATGTACAGTATTTCCAATAAAATAATTACAAAACTAGCAAGTAAGCTAGGGGTAGTTTAGAAGAAGGATCATAGTAAGGCAAGCATGACATTCTTTCATTAGTTGAGAGTTATATAAAAGTTTATGATCTTTATAGACTCTAGTCCATGTCAGAAACTCATGGTGATAGCTAGTCAGATAAATTTAATTTCTGAAATTATTTTGCTTGAGGAAGGTCAACACAGTTGAAGAAGTAAGACAAAATTACAATATGCAATACAAACTACTACAACAATGTGCCTTAAATGTGCCTTTTTTTTAATCCAAGTCAATCCAGGCTATGATCTAATAAAAAAGCAATGCTTGCATTTACTATCAAATAGTACCAATTGCAAAATAATCTAAATCCTTCCATCTTGAGAGACACGGGCAAAGTGACTGGCCAAAAGCAGTAAACTCCACTGAAACTGGCAGAATAGAAAAATCATAATTGCTTCACGATGTATCTCTTCAGTGCAGCATTGTTAAAAGTTTTCAGTTGCTTTAACACTCATACACTCACTGGAAAACCTGGCCAAAAAAAGGCCAACTATTCCATATTTCAGGCTTACTGAGCAATGGCAGAAGCAATATAAGTTATCTTGGGAATTCCTTGTCAAGAGAAATGAAGGCAAGATCAAATCTCTTTTCTTTAAACTTTCCTTGAAGACCAGCACTGCATGCTGGATTTCAGGGCTGCTATTTTGAATAACAGAATCATTAATGTTGGAAAAGACCTCTAGGATGAAGTCCAACACCATCAGCCCAACACCACCTTGCCTACTAGAGCCTGTTCTGAAGTGACATTTCTACACCTTTTTTTGAACATCTTTGGGGATGGTAACTCCACCACTTCCCTGGGCAGCCTCTCCCAGCACCTGACAACCCTTTCAGTAAAGAATTTTTTCCTAATATCCAATCTAAATTTCCCCTGGCACAACTTGAGGCCATTTCCTCTCATCCTACTGCAAGTTACTTGGGAGAAGAGACCAACACCTGTCTCACTACAAATTCAGGTAGTTGTAGAGTGCAATATGGTCTTCCCTCAGCCTCCTTTTCTCTGTGCTAAACAGCACCAGTTCCCTCAGCTGCTCCTCGTAAGATTTGTGCTCCAGACCCTTTATTAGCTTCATTGCCCTTTTCTGGACACATTCCAGCAGCAAAATGTCTTTATTGTAGTGAGGGGCCCAAAACTAAACACGCTATTTGAGATGCAGCCTCACTGGCGCCAAGTACAGAGGGACAATCACCTTCCTACTCCTGCTGGCCACACCATGTGATACAAGACTGGATGCTACTGGCCTTCTTGGCCACTTGGGAACACTGCTCGCTCTTCTTGAGCCTGCTGTCAACCAGCACCTCCAGGTCTTTTTCCACTGGGCACCTTTCCCGTCACTCTGCCTCGGGCCTGTAGTGTTGCATAGGGTTATTGTGACCAAAGTGTAATGGGTTTTTTGGTGAATGTTTTACACAGGTGAGAGCATTCCTGATGCCTTGAATAACAATAAACCAGGATAAGCACCTCGAAAACACTTGCAGGTCTCACTAATGGGAAATACAAACCCAATCTTACAGGTGAATGGCAAGTGTTCCCCACTGCTAGCTACTAAAAATAGTCCAACATTTATAACAGCAGAAGCCTATATGGAGTGTGTTGCAAGATGGCCCACAGCGTATCCGAAGTCAACCAAGCATGTTGATGATGCCACTTCCCTGAAGAAACCAAACCAAATCAAATCACACATCCCTGATGAAACTGTGCATTAAAACCATATTCTGTTTCAGCATCAAGCAAATGAAAATTAAATAAAGTTGGCTAAAGCTAGAAGCATGGTACATTAATGCAGGATCACATATCTTCCCAGAGGACTTGCAAACGAAACAAAATGCACAAAGGTTAGAAATGAGATTGTATGGCCTGCTGCAAAACCTTGACTTCTCATCCTCTAAGTTTACAACCTAAGTAGTCTTTTTTTATTTTCTAGCATAATACACAGTAGTTATTTATCTCAAGGAGAACCTACAAACACTCAAAATATAACTTCAACTTTAGTTCACTGTTAATTTAAAAATGACTCTTTCTTTCCAGGCTATTCATAGACCAGCTCTTCCTTCCCTATTACAACAGCCTCCCTAGGTAATCCTTTCATCTAGTTTTGCTCACCCTTTATACAATTTTAGGTTTCTTTTTCCCAAGGCCGTGATTTATGGCTGACATACAGCCCTTTTGCTGCTACAGCTCTCCTCAGTCATCCACTTAACTTTCTTTAAATCACATTTAAACTCTACTTTTCTCCCTAATTTATAGGCAATTTTGTATGAGAACAAGATGTTTTAGGAATGTTAATGAGATACGGAGGCTTTAACACATAGGTCTCTAGATCAAAGTCATCTGTAAGCACCACAGGACACTGACAATTTGGTATTGTTTTTAATGAACTACGGAAGATACGCTGATAGTCTCCATCAGACTTCAAATGGTCAGAAAAACACATCATAACTTTGTAGGGAACAGTACAATCCGTGTTTAGCACTGGTAGTAGAGAGGTCAGTTATAGGAACAGGTATGGGAAATTAAGCTTCCAAACCAAGTAGATGTTACTCTCTGAGATGATAATAAAACTACCTCAGCCCATAAACATGCAAGAACACCAGTCATGCACAGAATCTGCAGTAAATCTCATGTTTTACACAGTGATGTTGCATTAATCAACACATAGATTTTAGATTAATAACCACTAAATATCCTTGTGTTTTACTTAATGGCATGCGAAAGACAGCATGCTAAAATTGCAGTGTGTATCTGATTACAGTATTTAAAAGGTTAACCATCTTTGCTGTATTTCTTTTTGTTTATTTAATCTTATTTACATATTTTAATTAATTTAATGCTCATAAAAGGAACAGAAGGAAAAAAGCGCACAAACAGCAATAATTGTGCTTCATGAAAACAGATGCCATCTTAAACTGCACGCTAAGCTCTAATTAAACATGGTTTGAGACTGTCACAACATCCCTTGTATGAGAAGTTACATTGATTCTACCACTAAAATATTTAGAAAAACATTCACGAGATTAATTATTATGGAACATTTTAAGTATACAGAACTATTGTTCTAAATCAGCAGCAGGAGGAGAGCAAGTTAGACACTGAAACAAATTACACAGAAATGTAATGTTTCCTACTACTATTTAATGCTAATTTGTAGGTGAAAATAACATTTATTCCAAGATTTCGTGTCCAGAATATCATCTGAATTATAATCTAATCTACTGAAATAAGGCCATAATGCCACACGAACAGGGTATTATCAAAGTAGTACAGGTACAAATAAATACCTAAATAGCTCCAATGTCCATTTAAAAAAAAACCAGAAAGCTTATAATTGTAAAAAAAAAAAAAAAAAAGGCTGTGAACCTCAACAGATAAAAGAATTTGATTTCGGTAAACAAGAGTTCAAACATGAATATTTCTACTCATTTCCTGATTTCATCTTTAAATAGCTCCAAGTGAAAATGATTCTGTATTAGTCAATCTATGTTCAATTCGGTACACTACTTGAAATCTCCCAGGAGAGTTAATGGTATACAGCGGGACAGGCATACAAAGCAAAGTACTGTGAATTCTGTGCAACAACAGCTATACCTGCGTAATAACTGGTTACTGTCAGATCTACCAGCCACTCATACAGATTTAGTATAACCAAACAAATTCTGTTTTTAACATCCCTGTCAATGACCAAAGGCTGACTGTCACATTCAAGCAGCATATTCTTACACTGTTTTATAATAAGCAGCAGAGGTGAGGAACTTAAGTTTTACATTTGTCACACGCTACCTGCAAAGAATCTTAAAAGTATTCATGTTTTCAAGATGTTTTCCTACATTCTATGTTCATTCCTCAACCAAATAAATTAGGGTGACCATAAAAGGACTAAGCTTGAATCAGCATGACAGTACTTTATCTATTAATCAAATATTCTGCAAGGTAAGATTGTGCTTTCCACAAGAAAGAAATAAAGTTAGAAAAAGAAAAAAAAATTGTCAGGAGCAGCTTGCTTCAGGTGTATGTCAAATTTTTGCATTATTACACTGTAAAATGCAAGGAAATTTAGATTTTACCTTGCTATAAATACAAAGCAGTGTTACTTGAAACAAAGCTGCTTTATAACCAAACAAAAAGAGATATAGTGATATAATACTTACAAAGGAAAAACTTAAGTCTTTTCTTTTTTAAAATATTAATTAAAAATCCATACATAAAAAGGCAGAAAATGAAAGCAAAAAAAAAAGAACAATGATAACATGAAGCTGACAAATTTCTATCCCACCCATAATGTAAATTAGAGATAGGAAAATCTTTATTGAGAACTCTTAGGTGTCACATCATTCAGGAAACAATTCTGTTTAAAATTATTTGTGATTTATTACAAATTCTAGTCTTAATTCCTATAACTTCATACAAATAATCTAAGCATCAAAAATTTTCAGTCCAAATTGAGTACAGAAAAGGTTTGAGTCACAGTCATTACTACCCCAAACAGTAACACTGGATCACTACAGAAACTAAAGATTGAAAAACTGTATGTTTCTCAAGAAAACTCCCCCATACTAACTCATGTATATACAAACTGCAAAGAAATTTTGCAATTCAGTCTGAAACACCTCTTCCTACAATAAAAGAATTGTAAGGTTTTTTACTCCGTGCAGAGGGAGTACCTAAAATCCATTCGGTTAGTCTATCTAAATACAGAAATGGTATCATTTACAGTATTGAGTCTAAACACATATATAAAACCCAGTAATCTATCTTGTGCATAGTACGATGGGCAGTTCATCAGTGATCTTGCATGTGCACAAATGTTTATGGTAGCACCAGGCGAACACTTCCCTTATCATCTCCCCTCTTATGCAAGATCTCACATACTGTTACCAATATGCTGTTCTGATAAGACCTAATACTACCAGACTACTATTGATGGTATTAAAACACATGAGGGAAAGAAGGTGGTAAAGAATAAGAGAAATGACGAAAAGTATCATTCATCATGTAATGGTGACAAAGGAATAATTGGTACAGCAGAATCATGTAAATCTAGATAAGGACACATTTGAAAAGTACTTGAAAAAATGCCAGTATTTTCTAAATACCATTAATTAAAAAAAAATCAGCAAAAACTCAAAATATCAAAACTTTCTGGTGTTTAGAAAGAGCAACAAAATCTAATGCATGCAATCTCTCAAGCCACCATGAAATTATCATGATTTATGTGTGTATGCATTTGTCTGTGTGTACATGTGAATGCATGCATGAGAACTCAGGACTGCAAAGAAATAAAAGAAATCCATCCGTTTTGTAGTAATTATGATTTTCACTTCCTAGTAAAAAAATATTTATTAGTTTAAAAATACGAATCTTTGTGGCTTAAATCAACAACAGTAATTGTAAACACTTCAATCCTACAGAGAAAGTTACACAGAAAACACAATTCACATATACTAATTTGGCAAAAATTGCTTTCTAAATAACTACATTTTATAGAAGCCATATTCTACTTTTTCCTTTAGTGCTTTTCTGACAGCAGAAATGCATACAAGTTGTAATTTATTTATATCAATTTCCTACTCTACTAGTGTCCAGTAAAATCATTGAAACAGCATGACAGATAAAAGGCAATAATGAAAAGCATTTTCAGTCTTTGGAGACCTATAATGTGCACTGAATACAAAGAGCAATCAGGGAATAAAAATTAAAAAACAAACATACACATATTTAACAAAGTCCTTCTGGTACCTTGTAAGACAACACCTAAATATATTTCAGTATCAAGCAATGAAAACGTTATGTAAAATGATGTGCATTGATCCAGTAATCCCCAAAGCTCTTAGAGTGACTTTAATTTACCTGAACACAGAACTGTTTTGAGAAAAATCCTTCTAGACCTTGCCAAAATCTGACTGCAGGGAACAGCATATTTTTATAGTCATAAAAGTAGAACAACAAAAAAGATGTCAAATGCAAGGCCAGTAGCAGGTGAAGCCATCATAATTTTTAAACAAATAACAATCAACAGTGTGAAAATTACTGGTAAAACAGGTTATGAAGTACAAGATTAAAAGAAAGTTGATTGTGAGTGATACTAAAATACTTTTAGGAATAGCAGCCTATACAATCTAAATGCTAGAAGTTGTATTAAGTGGAAAACTAACACAAACATTTGCATCTCATATTAGAAGACCATAGAGTTCCTATTGTTTCATAGTTAATGTTCAGTATACTACTATATTCTAATTACTGCTGACGTGAATAAAATACCAAATTAGGCCTTCAGCTTTTTAGTTTCCATTTCCATTTCCATTTTACTTGTTAAGCAAAACTGATTGCTGTTCATGATTAGGTTTCCCATTTAGTACTGTCTTCCAAATCCAAAGGACAACCTTGTAGTCATGCGTGTTACAACTGCACACACCAAAAGGATATCAAAACAGTGATTTCAGTCATATTACTGGTGGAAAGTATTGATACAAACTAGCTAGAAAAACTAAAAAAAAAAAAACCAAAAAAAACCACTTTTAAAAAAACATAAAACCAACAAATAATAGATTCTAAACATAACAGGTTCTCTGTCCCATAAAATAAGGCAAAAATGTTAATTCCAAGACAGCTGTTATTCTCAAAGAGCAGGAGAAATCTGGAGCTCACAATTCAAAGAAATACTCTCCTAGCTCAACCTTTATTTGACTAATATAATTCATATTACCCTATCTGGGATTTATTAATATTAGGTTTTATCCCATGTACAGACACTCATCTGATTGCTTGATTATTTATTCCTCAATTGATAAATTCCTGTGTACTGAAGTCTACAAAACAATGTACAGGATGGAAAACTGCACTGAATTAAAGGGTCAAAGAAGAATTTGGAAGACTTCACCACCACACAGTTCTTGTAATTTAACAAAAATTGGTTTAGAACAAAAGTGAGCCTATGCTATACATGTCAGACCATGTCAGCAAATCTAGCTGTTAAAATCATACTGATTTAAAATTACTCTTCTACCTACCTATAGAGAAAACACACCTTCATATTCTTAGACCTTTCCCTAAGAACACATATGACTTCTGAATACTTTTCATCTTCAGTTTATCTGCCTTAATAGAAAGTACAAATGGCGCTCAACCTAAAGAAAAAGAAGAGTATGCAGAAGAGCAGCATCATAAGAATAAAAGCTTTTTGAGGAAAAAGGTCAGAAACTCAAAGAGAAGGCAACACTAAAGCTAACGAACAATGGATATAAAGCCCTATTTTAAAGAGTATGGTGCCGACACATAACAATGTCACATATAAAACCACCAAATGTAAATTATATCACAATTTACAAGGAAATGCCAACTACTATCCATATTCAGCTCTACAGACTTACAGTGAACATCAACTTGTTCACCGTTTTCAGTATTTGCATAATTCTTTTTGAAGTGCAAACAGAAGTTGCTGAAATATTTTACCTAAATAATTTCTCCATCACCAATTCAACGTAATTGTGAGTAACCACAATGCATAAACTATAAAGCAGTATAAAGCAGCATGAGCTGAAAAAGAGACTAATTTATGTTGTAATATATAATTCATTTCTGCTAATTTGTTAGCAGATTAGGAACTGGCTTTTACTAGTCTCTTCATCCTCCACACAACACATTAGACAACACACAACACTGTTCTGCAATTCCTCCACAGAAGAAATCACTACCACTAATAAGATTACTTTCTCTTCAAAATTTTTGATTTTCCATCGTAAGTCTTTAAGAGTTTCACCTTTAATAATTTAGTGCTGTATTTTGTTATATTCATCTTCAAAGAAAATAGATATAACAATGAAATGCAAACCAAAAAATTATTTGAACAGATGCAACAAAAAATTGCTTAGGGTACATCACACCTCTGAACCTTTATACAGATTTCAGCTGGTATTTGGACAAATATTGAAATAGATCTTCACTAAATATCATCAAGTATGAACTGAGAAGAATCTCTTGACTTGATTCGGTGCAGCATTTCAGCCTCTCACTGTGGTTTGGTTAAAGACAAAGTGAAGCCGGTAATAGTGTTCCTGTATCGTATAAAATTAAAAAAACATATGTTCATGAACTGAAGCAATCATACTTACAGAACAGACTGTGTCTTGTTATGGACCTCTTATTTATTAATATTTTTTTCCTGTAGTCAAATGAAAGAGTTATATAACACACAAATGGAAATACAGCCTATGACAATTTCACATTTCAATAGTTTAGAGATGCTTTACTGGCCCTATATGCAAACTGAAAAGAAAAACTAACAATATCAAATGGACATAGTAGTATATTACTTTTGTTATTTCCGTGAACCAAGGAAACCAGTAAATTATTCCATTTCCTGTCAGATATACTAATAATATTGATTTCAACATTCTGAAAAAAAGGCAAAAATAGAGTAAAGCAGAAATTAGTTGTGTCCAAAATAAAAAAAAAAAATCACTTTGGTGTGCATATCCATTTTTAAAACACACTCATGCTTATTTTTAAACCCATATATCCTCTCATGGATTTCACTGATGTTACATACCAAAGTTATGTAGATTATATGGCTATGGGTATGAGTGAGCCCAGTTTCTCTACTGAATTGCACCTTAAATGAAACATTTTTCTTTAACTTTTCTATCCTTGCTTACATTTTTCACATGTATGTTTTCATATTTTTACTATACACTTCTACTATATAGTATGACAGGATAAAGGACCAGCTCTTGCTAACCTGATGTGCGATTAAATCCATTTAATACTGTGGGAGTATGTGCATGAATACAGTGAGCTGCACACAGAGTGCTCATACACAAGGATTTTCCTTCAACAATTAAGCTTATTTAAAAATAGCCTTTCACTCATCTACAACAGAAAATTTTCTTCCTAACACTTAAAAATCCAACTTACATTTCTTCTCTGATTTGACTTGTTCAATATTAGCAGCAGCCATTAACATTCTGTATTTTTAAAATAATTTCAGGGCATCTAGTTACATGACTCGCAGCACCTACAGTTATTTTTAGCCATATGACTATAAGGATCTTCTTTTCTTCAAAATTATCCTTACACTTCCAGATAGTTAATAATGATAAGAGGGAAGAGTGAAAATTAGAGTGTTTTTACAACTCCATTTTTTTCCTGTATTATTCATGCTCTGTTAGGCAATGACACCAACCGGGGACCACATTCTAGACTGTAAACTACAGAAGATGCTGCAAGGATTCTCTTATGTATAAAGGTGTAAATAGTACTGGGGGTCTACACAGTGCAGCTAACTGGACTAGTTTTTATCATTCTGTAAATCTCTGTAATCTCTCTCTAAGCAGTGTATTTGCAATGCACCAGTGTACAATTCCTTCCTCCCTCTGAGTCATCCTAAAAATGCGGCTCTAAAACTATTTTTCACTATTCAAGTAATAACTAGCAATGCAAAAGAATACATTATAAACACTGTTGGTCCCATATATAGACACCAAATAACAGACAATGGAGCTATCTAAAATTATGTCTGATTTAATATTATTTATTCCACGTGAGATTTAAGATTCTACCTTTCTGAGAGGATGAAGTAATTACTGATTGTCATCTAAGCAATCAAATGTCAACTCACTCCATTAATGCTAGTCCAATTACCCGTTGATTACGAGACACACGTGAAGCTCTCTCACACAGCTGTTACTTCAAACATAGGCATGCCTTACAGTTACTAAAATACCCACAAAATCTATAGTTCAAATAAAAGGAGGCCGCAAGATGTTTTTAGAGTAAGTTTTGCCTATACTTTGGGTTAAAAAAAAAATCAGAAAATCATCTTCTTGTTTTCACAGTCAGAATCTGAATTACTGACAGTAAAAGGTATTTTTACAGTCCTACAAAGGAAGACTCTGGGTTCTCTAAGGATGACTCTGGTATCTTCAAGAGGAAGAATTACTTTAAATGGACCTCTTGCCTTTCTCTCAGTCTACATGTCTTTAAGAAAAACAGAAAAATCATGAGCATTATAGCAAAATATAGAGGAAAATTCCAGACAAGAAAATCCTTTCCTTTCAGCAAGTTTGAAGGCAAAAGAAAGGAAATAGTTTATCAGGAAACAAAAAAAACTGATAAATCAAAATGTTAATTTGCCAAATAACTAAACAATTTGTAAACAGAAAGCAGACAATTGACAAGATCTGCAACATATTCTGAAGTACAAGCTCTCAGTGAGAGGTATTTCTGAAAACTGGTCTTTGTAAGGGCAGGAATCTGAAAATGTGCTAGTACTGAAAGCCACGTCCAGATAGCAAAAAAGTTAATTCTGAAAGAAGCTTCAGACTCTGCATAGATTCAGACAAGCTACACAACTTCTGTATTCCCTTCAAACTGCTACAGAGGGCAACTAAAATCACAATTAAACATCTATGTTGGGATGTGTGGTTATATGCACACTCAGCAAAACACAAATTCTTCACACAGCTTCTACAACTTCATTCCCAATAGTGGAACCTTACATTCCTAGCTCCCCTAAACAGCGACTAAATTATTAAATACATGCAACTCCAAGCAACACCAGAAATCTAATGACACAACTATACCTCTGACTGGAACGGTCGCCTACCCTGCGCAGCAGACGAAACTTAAAAATACAAAAGCTGGGGGAAATCCTGCTTATTGTTGTATATGTGTATATATATTCATAACAAGAAAAGCAGCCATTGTTAACCACTAATAACACCTCTGAAACTCAGTAGGTGGAATAATAACTACATCAGTGAAAAAAGCACAGTGAGAACCTGCCTCAAAATTCTCAAACACATTAAACACAGCAAAGCAATACAGCATACTAAGAAAAGTACGACTGTGACAATGTCTGACAAATGGTGTCTATTAATGAAATTTAAAGCTTCAAAACAGTAACACAGCAGTTTTGTGTTCTTCTGAAAAATACGTAGCTCTGATTCTACTTGGAAAACCCAGAACTGAAATGATCTTGAAAGCTTGGGAACCTATACTCCTGAAGTTTCTCACCAGAATATGAACTTGCATCTCTCTTACCAGGTGGGTCATTTTTGAGAATAAACCATCAGGAAAATTTCAGTAAAACTGACTCATTCTGAGAGAGATGCGAGTTAACAATAAAACAAAAACCTGAAATAAACGGAATAAAACATAGACTTCAATGGAAGGCTATACCTGAAGAGGAGACACACCCACTGTTAAATCTAAATTTGCTACCTCTGCATCTAGAGATAAAGGAACCAAAATGGCACGAGAGAGATAAATTTCTTTGTTGTTACACTCAGGCAGTTCTCCAGACACAACAAGCTAAGAGAAACTGCTAAGTCTCTATTTCTCTCACTGTGTCCCTTCTTTTAATGTGGAGAGCTTCTTAATATGAAAAAATGGGAAGTGGATGAGAAAGCAAAGACTTTCCTGGACCTAGGGAGCACTTGTGACTAGAAGTGCAGTGAGCAAAGTGTGCAAACAGGGATTGAAAAGGTGCAGAGAGGGGGCATTGCAGTTTGCACAGAGAAGAAAATCAGAAGGGCCATGCACCCTCCTTGCAGGCCTATAGCCCAGGGAAGTGCTCTAGGTCTCTGCCAGGATGGTGGGCACTTGCCTCAGCACTACATTCAGTGTTTCTGCAGAGAAAGACCCTGAGATGTCTGACACTTCCACCCAGACAAAACAGGTAAAGAAAGAGACTTCAATACAGACAGTATGTTGCAGTGAGTGCCCAGGCCTTCTGGTAAAATGGTAAGCACATAAAAGATGTGCACTAGCTGATGATCTGTTGCATCAGCTGGACGAGCTGTAGGAAACAGTTAAAATGGTGTGCAGTATTAGAGCAGCTAACAGCTGTAGACTACTTTAAGCAAGGTCTGTAACGAGAAACTGTACCAGCAGCACACACTGGCTACAGCAACAAGAAACCATGAGTGCTCATAGGAACTGACTGTCTGGTAAGAGGCACTGAGGCACACGTCTGTCAGCCTGACAGGGATTCACAAGAGGTGTGCTACCTCCCAGGAGCTAAGGTCTGAACTGCTACCAAGAGAGTGCCAAAACTTGTCAAGAATACTGACTACTATCCATGGTTACTCTTTCATATGAGCATGAATGCACTACAGTCTGGAACCTGGGCAAAACCAAGGAAGACTACAAAAGCCTGAGGGTGCAAGTGAGATGTATTGATGTCCAAGTTATCTTTTCTTCCACTTTACCAGTAGGAGGAAAAGGTGCAGCCAGAAATAGACATATAATGCAAATAAGCTTCTGGCTTCATGGCTGGTGCCGTCATGTGGGGTTTGGCCTTTATGATAATGAGATATTCTTCGAAGACTATGACCTGTTAGGAAGGGATTGAATCCACCTGCCTAGAAAAGGCTGGGGATCTTTCACACCAGGCTGACCAGGTTGGTGGGGCAGGCTTTAAATTGAAGGAAGAGGCAGGCAAGGTCCAAAGTGGAAATGCTCATGCCATTGTAACCAACTGGGGAATAAGTCAGGCCAACCAAGGCAGAGACAAATCTTCCTTAGCTGCCTCCCAAGATTAGAACCAAAATACTAACCACCCCAAGTGTACATATACCAATACATGTAGCTTGGGGAACACACCGGAGGAAGTGGAGCTTCATGACCAGTCAGAAAGTTGTATCATAGGAATAATTGAAACATGGTGGGATAACTCACATGACAAGAGGATCATGATAGAAAGCTACAGGCTGTTTTGTAAAGACAGGAAGGGAAGAAGAAGAGTAAGAGAAGGAAAATCTTGAAGTCAATTACCGCGATTGTAGAAGCCTCACCAAATGCCTCCGGGTCAAGATCAGAGAGGTCACTTCCAAGGGGGATCTTACAGTACACTTCTGCTATCAACCTCAAAGTCAAAACAATAAAGCCAACAAAGAAATATATGGGTCACCTAGGCAAGCTTTGGGTCAACAGAACCTGGTTCTTATGAGTGACTTCAACGACCCATACTTTTGTTAGAAGAACAATAGAGCAGCTCACATGTCATCCATCAACTTCCTGGACTATGTACAGGATGCTTCCTCATACAAATGTTAGATGTGCCAACCAAGAACAAGGCACTTTCTACTCACAAACCAAGAAAATCTGCTTTATGATATCTCTGTTAGTAACAGCATTGGCTGCAGCAAGCATGATATTGTGAAGTTTGGGATGCTGCTGAGCAAGCTGAAGGTCAGTAACAAGACACAGGCTTTAGATATCAGAAAAGCAAACATTGGATTGCTCAGAGATCAGTCAGGAAGGATTCTGTGGAGAATTAGGGAGCTAGCAAGTGCTGGGAGTTTTTCAAGAACATTCTCCTGGAAGCACAAAACCAGTTCACCTCCTTTAAAGGTAAGGGAAGTTGGAGGAGCAAGAGACCCCCCCTTGACTTTACTGCAAGCTTCTGAGTCTGCTCAAACCCAAAAGAGAACTGTTACCCAAGATGGAAAAGCATACAAATACCCATTGAAAACTACAAGGGCATTGCCAGATTGTGCAGAGACACAGTTAGAAAAGCAAAAGCTCAGCTTGGATTAAAATTGGCCAGATATATCAAAAACTACAAGAAGGGGTCTTCAGGTATATAAACAACAATTAGAAAGAAATACTGACCCACTGTTAAATAGGAGAGGTGAATTAGTCAACAACACTGGAAAGGCAGAGGTTCTGAACCCTTTCTTCACCTCTGCCTTTACTAGAACTGTTGGGTTCCAGGCCTTGGCAAAAAAACTTAGGATGACGAGAACACAGGCCCACTGTCAGTGAAGGGAGAGCTGATGTGTGAACTAGTACAGGAGCCAGACCCCTACAGATTGATGCGCCCAGACATCATCAACCTTTAGGAGAGCTGGATGATGTCATTGCAAGGTCACTCCCCATGCTCTTTGAAAAGTCATGGAGATTGGAGGACCTCCCAGAAGACTGTATGAAGGTAAATGAGACCCCCACCTAAAGGAAGGGCTTAGAGGAGGATACAGGAAATTATAGGCTCATAAGTCTTACTCCAGTCCCTGGGAAATTCATGGAACAATTTATGGATTTGGGAAAGCCAGCATGGATTCATCAAAAGCAAACGGTGCTTGAAGATCTGATCACCCTCTACAACAAAGTAACCTGCTTGCTTGATGTGGGACAACTGGTGGACATCACCTGAATTTCTCCACAGCTATCCATAGAGCTTTCCATAGCCTCCTCCTAGAGAAACTGGTGTGTTACAGTCTAGCTGAATGGTCAGCCGCTGTAGATGGTAAACTAGCTGACAGGCCCCACCCAGAGTGGGGTGCAGAGTTCCCAACGCCAGCTGTGATCTAACAATAAGAAGCAAAACCAGCTACAGAGTTACCTTTAAAAGATACCTTAAGCCTCATTCAAGGCATTGGTATTTCTTCAGGAACACACATTTCTCCTTAATTAACCAACTGGCATTTTTCATACAGAGGACAGATCTCCAGCTGAAATATTCCCACCAGTGCAAAACCAGGATGGAGAACAACTTTTTGAAAGATGAGGTGGGGACGCGGCAGCCCCTGTCACAGTAGTCAAATTGGCATTGGTCCTGTGGAAGCTTTGCTTTAGTGGAAAACATCTGAGGTTGTAAAATTTCACTTTCTGCTCTTTCAAGTGGGTGAATTCAGGTTTCCTCCCTCCCCAAAGCTCTTCAATGTTCTTTCTCATTAAATACAAACTAGATATTAACACCATTATCTGAGCAACAGATACAAACTGCAGAAAATACCTCTGCCCAATTTTCTGACTGGCATCCACAATATGAAGTTAACCAATGAAAGCAAAAATTTCACGTAAAAATGGCAAGCTTTTTGTCTCCTTACAACAAGAGGAAAAAGAAAAAAAAAGCTGAAAAGGTAGTAAAAAATTAACAATTTACATATGAAGAGAATACATCTGCTAAGCACTGTTTACCACATAAGCACTCCTAACAGTTCATTCATTATCACCATAGAAAAATCGTATCACACTTTTCTTCTGCACGTAACTCACAATCTTTTTACACTTTTTGTCTATTAATCTCTTTCTGCCTAACCTGGACTACCACAGAGATTATCAAATACGAGACAATAGTTTTAAGTCCGCTGCACCATTCACAGTTTATGCACTCACCAGTAAAAAGCAGAAAGACTGATTGAAATTATGAAACAGAATTGCTCGAAGATAGAGAATTCCTCATTTCTAAGGAGTACAGTAGTTATTTTCATGCTTTCTAATACCTTTGGAATAAGATTACTCTTGTGCACTAGATTAATAAAGCAGTCCTATGAATAAATCATCTGGGGATACAGCCCTAAAGTGTCCTTTTAGGGATTACATTGACTAGAAGGACACCTATCTAGTTCCATCAAATACAGTCAAACGGCTGGAGAATAAACATTTCCTTTTTAACATACACACGGTATTTACTACCTTCACACCAAAACTGTCTAGAAATTTCCAGACTAACTGAAATACTACTCCTAAAATCTTAACCCTCTCTTTGTTTGGGTTTTTGTTTTTTGTTGTTTTGGGGTTTTTTTCCAGAGTCACTGCAATCATGGAAAATGGAATGCTAGGATTGCTAGGATTCTTACAGAGGTATGTTTGCTCCTGTAGGCATTCACTGCACCTGTTAGCATTAGAAAGTATAATGCTCTCTTCATTATCTACTGCCCTAGATATATTTAAAATTTTCACCTAGTCAGTGTGCTGAAACTTCACATGACCATTTAAGGCAGATTTTGAAAATGTTAGATGGGAAACAGGTGCAAATTCTACATATTTGACTTAGTGATAAAAAAATTTACACTGATTAACCACTTTTCTTTATCAACAATACCAAAAAGTATTAAGAGTATCATTATTATCAACTAAGACAAATATTTCTTTAAGTTAATATAATATTTTTTCTTTCACATGCCAAGTACAATAAAAAAAAAAAACAAAGCATCCCATGTCAAGCAAAAATAATACCCAAAAATACTCAAATTTTCAAACAAGGCAAGCAAAACAATTTCACTGTTTGAAAATTCCTGTTAATCAAGAACAGGTCATTGCTGCAGTTAATGATAATTTGCAAAACTTGATTATTCATGAAATGGCTTAAAAATGAAAAAAAAAAACCAACTAATCACAAAATCCATTTGTTATTTATAATAAATTAATTTTGTAAATACTGAATATGTATTACTTAAGCAAAGACAGTTTTCCAAATAAAGTCAATGGCATGCTGCCAATAAGTAGAATATATATGATTTGGCAAAATGCCATTTTCTTGATGCAAAACTATTTTAAAGTCATTCTTGTTGGCTATGTATTTCTTTTTACAAAAATGCGTCTTACTCCCCAATTTATGAGATACTATAAATCAATTCATCAGATGTTTTATTAAACTTCCTCCTCTATACTGGAATTAAAACACTTCTAGGACTACACAAGGCAAAAACTGATAACACATAAGCAAAACCACAAAGGTATTATGGATCAGATCCTAACAATGCTACTGTCAAAGAAAATGTCTCTCACTAACTACTGATGACTTTGAGCCTATTAGGACAGCTCTTCTAAGGCTTGATAGAAAAGTCTACCGATATCATTAAGGTAAAAATTAATACAAAGAGCTGAAAAAAAGGGTTTGCAAAATTAACAGTAAAACAGCTTATCTTGTTATGAAACTTTCTCTACCAAGTTTCACTTTTTGAAAGTTAATCACATCACTGTATATCACAGGCAAACTTCAGCAGCTCAAGGAAGGCAGATAGTCCATAAATAAAATCTGAATGTCTGATCTTAGACAATTCTAAAAGCACATGTCAGAGCTACCCAAACTATCCATTTTTATCAGCAATACATACTGTGATACCTAAATGGAACAAGGCAACACTGAATACCATTTGCCAATTCTACTTGAAGAACATGTACCCTTTCATTATTGATGACTATCAAAACTGCCTTGGTTAAGCTTGCTAAAAATCACTAACATATTTTTTCCATTAAAAAGCAACCACACACTGTTTTTAGGTGAAAAAGGAGAGTAAGTTTGTGCTCAATAAGCTGTTAAAAACTTGAATCACATCTGAAACAACTGAAATAACAAGCCAAAATTCTAAATTCTGAATTTGTTAACGTACTTCAAAATAGTATGTAAGAAGTTCTAAATAAAGTCGTAACATTGTACTTCCTTTTTACAGCTATTTCTGGGTGTTTCTGTGAAACAAAAGCACACACTCATGACTAAATTCGTCCTTATTATTCACAAGTATACTCACTCTTTCTCACTAGTATAAATAGCTTTCTGAACCATACAGCAATACAGTCTCAGCACTGAACATAACTAGTTGTTTGGTTTTCTTTTTCTTGGAAAATGTTACTGGTTACATTGGCATAGAGACATAAGGCTGTAAATTCCTATCCTCCATCAGTACCACTGACCTCAGAGCAAACCCCACAACTGGCTACAGGCATTCAACATCCATCATTGCTCCTGAAACCTAATCTTTCAGGGAAGGACAGCTGCACTAGGCAACAGTTAAGCAGCTTTCTAAGACACACTATCATCCCAAACAAACAAAAATAAATAAATAAAACTTCCTGTCCTACTTTCTGATCAGTGTTTTAGAAATCTCTCATTGCATGCACTTCACACCAAATTAATTAATCTTAGCTACACACACAGACAAAATTCTAAACTAGTAACCAGAGACCCTATTGTAAAAAAAAAAAAAAAAATGCTGCTTCTTACATGCAAAATACAGCTGTTTGCTTATTAGTAAAAAATAGTTTAATTCTGACAAGTACTAATACACAGTACACCCACAAAGAGGATTTTAACAAAGAGTAGTTTAAGAGGCAAAGAAATGATGCACCCGATATTCACAGCAGGAAATCTCTGGTCCTGCACCTATAAACTGCCTTTAAAAAAAAATCGTAAAGAGTGAGAAAGCCCATAACTTTAAGAACAAATTTTTTAAAAAAAGAAAATTAAAAGAAGTGTCATTCACAGAAGTTTAATTATGGTGGTGAACACAGAAATTAAAGATGATGCTACACTAGAAATCATGACACACACCTGTCTCATAACCCTCATGGATGGTAAAATATACCTGTGTGTTCTTGTAAAATTCAAGATCAATTTCACCTTTTTTTTTTTCAGAAAAAAAGGAAGTAAAAGGTAGTGTTCCTTAATGGAATGGTAAGGAAAGGAAAGGAAACGAGAGGAAAGGAAAGGGAAGGAAAGGGAAGGAAAGGGAAGGAAAGGGAAGGAAAGGGAAGGAAAGGGAAGGAAAGGGAAGGAAAGGGAAGGGGAAGGGAAAATTAAAGAATATACCCTACAGATAGCTCAAAAACATCATTAAGAATATTTTAATTCAATCAGCATTGTAAAGCAAGCAGAAATACTGAGATCAATCTTAGCTAACATTAATTTTTTTAAGGTCAGAAAACCTAGAACATTGTTACCACAACATATTTGAATTCCCTCTCAGTGAGTCAAAGCAAGTAACAAAGACCCAAACTTCTGTGTAAAAACAGTGAATAAAGCAACGCGAAACCAAAATCTAAGTGGGATTGGGCAGATTTGCAAGACAAATGCATACCTGTTTGCAGATTTAGGACCTAAGCCACATTTGTTACAGTCAGGTTGGCACTGACTGTATTCTTCATGGGAATCATCTGATCCTGCCATCTAAAAAGCCAGATTTTACACACCACTTACTGAACTCCAACTTACAGATACATAATTTCCAAACCCTGTAAAATAAACAGCAATTCCCTTGCTTGCACTACTCCATACACCACATTTGGTATACTGCTTCAGGAAAAAGCATGCATTAACTGTCTACAATAATAGGTGAGCAGTTCAACTAGCACTAACCAGGACATCCATTTTGATCCCTGCATATAACAGATTAAATTGTGTACCAGTGGAGCAACTCCAATAATTTGAAGACTATTGAAAAACTGAAACAACTCACTAGGCTTAACTATAAAGAAACACCACACAGGGTATAATAGTGTATAAGGGCAAGTCCTCTGGTATAATAAATCCAAGTGCCTAAAATTCCATCATTTTTAGTTGGCTGAGGAGGTGGGGGGGGAGGATGTTCTGTACATTCTTTGTATTTGAAAGAACACAGAGAATCCCTGGCAGATATCAGACATATAAATATAAACAGGTGAGTTGATATTTGGAAAAAAAAAATATCTCAGTCTGCTTCGTAACTCTACTGCAAGACCAGACATTTTTTCCTTTTCTTTTTTTTTTTTTTTTGGCTACTGTACTCCTAAGCCTATGGAAGAGGCTGTCATGGCATATAAGCATAAGACATGTAAATCTGTAAGTCTTTTTATCTTAGGGAAGTGCATACTATGTATATCTGCTGATGCAGCTAAAAATAAGCTGATAAACAGAGTACTTAGTGTGAATTGTTGCACTTATGAATGAATTGAAAGAACCTCAATAATAATCATAGTTTAAAAAACCAAAGCTTTCAGTATTTATGCAATAATTTATGCAATTTAAGCTATTTTTTGCAAGCAAACCATTTGTATTATTTTGTATCTATTTTCTCTGTGTTTTAGCTATCCACTTCCTATAGGAAGACACAAACATGCAGTGTTTTAATAAATATAACCAATCATCAACCAAAAGCCATCTGAACTCGCGAAATATAAGTTAAAATTGTCCAATAGTAGACATATGGTTTTACCAATGCATGGCAGCTTAAACAAGTGAAGTGAAGCTTGTTGGAAAGGAATTTACAGGCAAAGCACTCTCATGCAATCTTTTTCTACATCATCAGATTTCTTCAGTTGTAGAGCAGCTTTTACTGTAGTACACCTCCTCTTTGCTCCAACTTGGTAAATCACTGATAGCATACGAAGCAGTATTTTCAAACACGAATCCTTGCTTTAGGCTGCCAAGTTGTCAGTGTACATTCGTTAATTAGCTTCATTTAAGGCCTTTTCCAAAGAAAACAAGGATTAAACAAATAAAGTAAACAACTCGTAGAGCATGTGAAATTGAGTTTTCATAAAAATACTATATGTTGGCTGTATTATGCCAACTGTTTCTACACTGAATCACAATGTAAGCAAGCTCCTGTTAGAATAGACAGCATTATGCGACTCTGAACTTCAACAGCAAATATCTATGCCTTTTTCTCAACTTGTTAAAGAATAAAAGGCTTTAAATCACCAGAATCTTATACAAAAATGAAATACAATGATTTGTAGACTTGTGCTACATCACTCCTCTTGATATTTCAAAAAATGAAATGTCTACCCTCTGCATTTTGGAGATACCGCTTTGGTTTACTGATACTCAGTAAAAGTTTTGAACAGATGTCTATCATTTGAGAAGACCTACAAAGCGGATTTCATTAAATTTCATCATGACTTTACCCAAATGCACACACACATTTCAGAAAAATAAACTCAATCAGTATTTGCACAACTGTTGTCAGCAACACAACAAAAAACCTCTTGCTGTAACTGGCCCAACACTAGACGATACATAAAACTCCGCTGTTTTAAAAGACAGCTTATTAAAAAATTAACATACCATTGGGAACCTGCATTTTGATTGTATGACCCTACTGTAATTCAACTTGAAAATCCTTTTAAATGAGAAATTTCTAAGAGCTTAGTAACGGACGTTCATTTTGAAGGAAATCCAATATGCAAATATTTCAGCTGTGCTCTTTTACAAATTGTCTGCCTTGTCAGTTTGAAAAACTGAAAATCAACAATGGAATAGTATAAGCATACTTGACCTTATTGGTTAATGCCTATCAATAATGTTACAGGCAGTGGATTTTAAATTTGTGAAACTGATACTCAAAAATGTATAGTGCATCTTCAGCCGAGGTCCCGTAAATGCTGACTATGCTCCAGCCAAAGTCTTGAAGCCGCCACACTCCCAAACTTACATAACACGTACAAAGCTAGTTTAAATACACCATCAGTCTATGTCTGTTACTACCTTGAAGTAATCCTATTTAGTTTATCTTTTAACCCTCAACTTCCACGGAACAGTACCTTTACTAACCTAATAGAAGAAACACACAGGCAACAAATCTGACTTTCTCAACTTACAGCAAATATGAAATGCGAGAAACACTCAAATCTGACTTTGCCCAAAATCTGCACCCGCAGAGTCGATGTTCATCCCCAGATGCTACAGCAATCAGGAGCACAGAGAGGAAAGAACTATGTTGGACACTGCACAGAACTGGGGGAAACGGATGAAGCAGTGTAAAAAAACCTCAGAAAATCCAAAATTATATATAATTTGTACAGATCTCCTGTGTCTCATTTAGTAGCAAGGAATAAATAACTGGCAACTTTGCTTTTGACACTAGGCACCTGTGTAAAAAATGTCTGGTGAAAGAATGAGCATATGCCATGTACTGGTATTTGCTATAGTAGAGCAGTTTATACAGGCCTCTAGTGGCTCAGCACACACAGCAGCAGATGAAGGGGGATTCCTGCTCTTCAGCTTCTGTAGTTTTGGTCCCTGTATTATTCAAACGTGTGAACAAAGGGTAATCTTAAAAATGGAAGGTTAATCGCTAACTAGACTTAAATCACCAGTTATTCCGTTCTTTCACACACTTCCAAGTCTGCTCTCACAAACCCTCTCTAAGATTAAGCACGGATTTACTGTCACCCATTGAGTTCACTGACAGCGCTAGTGTTTGAGTTACATAACCATCCCAGCAGAACACTTAATTCATATTATTCCTTAGTGCTCATTTTAAAAGTAGTATGACTGATGGGTCTAAAAGCAGGCACTAAGACCCATTCCTGAAATCTAAAAATACAGAGATACTGTTTTCCTTTCCACACACCATTCCTGACAGCTTGCACACACAATCCATAATGAATTTCTCAGTGCCTTCTTAGAGTAGAAGTCTTCCACTTAGGCAAAGCTTTCAGCGGATACAGAAAAGCTATACATCATTTCTGCATTGAGAAATCTAAATATACTCCACCATATTACCACAAGTGACAAAACTAAAATTGGAAAGCTACTCCTGTAAAAAGTCTCTCATTAAATCCTTCTTCCTTTTCTATGTAACACTCAGTGCTCTGAAAATCCCATGCCACTACATTTACAGCTTTTATCAATTTTGACTGGGCAAAATTTGACAGCTGAATTTATTAAACTGACCAGTTTGTCAATTTCACATATAATGAAAGCAGTCCTAGCAGATCTTGTGAGATGGAATTTGAAGAACCCAGCAAAAAAAATGCCATCTAAACTAAGTTACAAGTATATATGATTGTATTTAGAAGAGGAGAGAACCTTTTTTTCTTTTTCTTCAGAGTTGTTCCATTCTGTAAGAAGCATTGCAGAAGCTTTATGTGCTCCCAAGCCAGGAGAAAATTATGTCATTTACTATACACTTTTACAGCAAGAAAATAAATCACTGACCATTAAAACATCACAAGCCACTAGCAGTTACCAGAGGAAGGAAACATGTGGCACATACACATTTTTCCATATCTGCATCAAAATTCCCAATAAATGTCCTGATATTACAGAAGTTGCTTGTGTCTGAAAAAAAGGCATGTTGGAAGGGATCTCTGAAAGGTTGAGAAAACATTTATAACTTCCAAATTAATCCTAAGTTTAAAAGAATACAGGCTTCATGAAAAATACTCATGTCTGCAAATAGGAAACTCCAAGGCAAATCAGCATCTAGAGTCATCTCCAACATAATACAGTCTCAGACGAGGAGGGAAAGGATATGTAAGACCTGAACTATTCTGCGTAAATAAAACGACCCTTCTTTGCATACCGAATCTGAGAATATGGACATGGTAAGCATGGTAAAGAAGCTGCCATCGTTCCACGAGGCAGTTAACTGTACAAAGGCCAAGCAAAAGAACAAAATACGCATGACAGCAGCCTGGACAAGTAACAAGGAGAAGCAAGCATTCAAAAGCCACACATGCAAGGATGCGTGGTAATCTCTTAAAAAGGAAATTATAATATAGTTCTGTCGAGGAGGGAGGGAGCAGAAAACAGGCAAAATACAGAAATCAGTGGAAGAAAACAACTGTTATATTTGCCAGCCTGGGAGAGTCCGGTTGCAGCTGTGAGGAGTGACTGCTCGCATGGGCAGACGGCGCAGAGGGAGCTGCTAAGTTTGCTAACAAATTCAAAAGCCCCTTTGTAAGCGCTCGGAAAACTGAGTTTCCAGCCCGATGTGCTTCCTTTCAAGTGGTTTCAGAGAGTAAACAAAGAAATTAAATGTCTAACCTGTGAAAAGCTTCGCATCTCCGTGCCTCCCCGCTCCGCCGAGAGAGAGAGGAGGAGGAGGGGAAGGAAGATAAGGAGGAGGAGGAGGAGGAGGAGGGAGTCCTCCTCGGACCGGCGCCGGGGGTCTCTCCCGGGCGTTCACTCCACAGTCCCTCTCCAGCGGGAGGCGCCTCGCCTCTCACCCCCTGCTCCCTTCTACCTTCTCCCCGCCCGTGAGAACGAGCAACAACAACAACAAAAAAATAGTATTACTAAATCGATCGCCAGAGCGAATAGCCAGCGCGTAACCGGCGTAGCACCCCTCCCCGCCCGCGTACGGCGGCTTTCAGCGGAGACGTCGCCTCCGATCCATCACTTGCCCTCACGCTGCCCCATCCCCCGTTCCCGAGCCGCGGCTGCCCTCGCAGGCCTGGCCGCCGGGCTAAGCGAGGAGGGGAACGGGCTGGCGAGGGCCGGGCGGGGGGAGCCCCGGGGCGCCCGGAGGGAGCGCGGCGTGCGGGGCACATGTGTGCGGGGTTGCACACGCGAACGCACATACACACAGGCACACTTCCATGAGCCGAAAGAGGCGGCGAAGACGGAGCCGCGGCGGGGGGGAGGGGGGGGAGAGAGAAAAAAATGGGTCAGGAGCGAGGCAGTTACCTGTTCATGCTGTCTCCCCCGGTCCCAGCAGCAGCAGCCGCCGCCGCTTATTCCCGCCGCCGCCGCCACCTCCTCCCGCTGCTCTCGCTCGTCTCCGGGGCGGCCAATTTAATCCAAGCCCCGCAGCGACAGCAGCAGCAGCAGCTACAAGCGGTGCCTCCGGCCGCTGCAGCTCGGCGCTGGTGCGTGTCTCTCACGGTCCAGCACCGGGGAGCGGGAGACGGTCAGCGACAGTCCGAAAATCCAGCATCCAGAAGAGCCAGGTCCCCGCCTGCCTCCTCCTGCCAGCGCCACCTCTCCGCTCCGCTCTGCTCTTCTTTTCTTCTTCTTCTTCTTCTCTTCTTCTTCTTCCTGCGGTGGCTGCTGCTGCTGCTGCTCCCGGGCGCTCTCTGTTCCCGAGCTGCTGCTCCGTTTCCCCTCCTCCTTCTCCTTCTCCTCCTCCCTCTCTCTCCTTCTTCCTTAGCCTTGGCTCTCTCTCTCTCTCTTTTTTCCCGTTCTTTCTCCTTTTCTTTTCTTTCTTCCTCTCTTTTAGCCGATTCTTTTACTAGAAATAGCAACGAGGTTGGCCGCCGGGGCTCCCCTGAACTCTCCCGCTCCCCACCTCCAGGAAAAGTGCAGCGCAAACAAAAGCGAGCGAAGAGGACACGGGGCGGGCGGAGCGGGGAGGGCAGAGAAACGGGAAAAAAAATCCCAGAAACCGTCCACGAGAGCAGAAACGCGAAGAACCCTTCCCCCCTCCCCCACTCACAACACACACACCGCCCTGCTCCTCCGGGGGAGAACGAGGACGCCGTGGGTACAGTGATGGAGACGACACCCTCTCCTTTCGCGGGTTTGTTATTGCGGGTTTGGGGTTGGTTTGTTTGGTTTTTGGTTGGTTTGGTGGGTTTTTTTTTAATTATTGTTTTTTAATCCTCTTATGCTACGTGGATCACAGTGTCTGCAGGGCCCCAAGAGTTGGGGGAACCTTGCTTGCCGGGCTTTGTGCCGGGAATGGAGCCGGGGGGGGGGGGGGGGGGCGGGAGCCGGGGCCACGGGACGGCGGAGGCTCGCGGGGAGACCCGCGCGCGCACACCCGCGTGTAGCGGGCGGTGACGTCACTCCGCGCCGGACACACACGCGCGCGCGCTCACGCGCTCTCACACACACACAGCCCCCCGCTCGCGCGCACACGCTCCCGCGCCACGAAACGCTGAACTTTCCGTCCCTCTTTGCACCCAGCCCCTTCAGTTAACGCGGGGGGGGGGGTACCGAGTCTGGCAGGCCAAGCCGTGCTTTAAAGGAATATTCACTTATTCGGTCGTGCTTGTGTATGGCAAGTCCCTAATTTTTTTCCTGAAAATGGTCAGATTTCGTGCTGAGCGACACCGCGTGTTACCAGTTAGGCTAACAAAAAAACCCCCAAAAAAAACAAAAAGAAAAAACCCAGGTCCCTGCCAAATCCTCTGCAAAGAAAGAACAGTGCGTAGGACACAGATGAAAACAATAGGCTTAGGGGGAAAAGTGCTTAGGGAAACCTCAGTGATGGCTTCTCGTGATCTTCGGAAGCTTGGAGCATATGCCCTATGTGCCACAGTTCCTCCTGTGTAAAATGGGGGGTAATTGTTAGGATAAACACAAGGAGCACTACTCAGACATTATGGTGACAGGAGCCCACAGAGATCGATGCAACATAAGTCGGTTTAGTGGCTTCCGCAGGTGTGAAGCTGTTGATGTGGGATTGGCCAGACTGCTGCTTCTAGCCCTGAGTTTAGTGCTAATGCCTGATCAAGCTGTGTATCCCCTGATTCTGAAATCAATCATGGTGGTCCATGCAAAGTTTATTACAGATCACTGCTATTTTTGTGCAGAAGTGAGGGATTTGGGGTTTCTTTTCTATCGTATAATCGTATTTTGTTGGGCCCTGGAAGGCAGTGCTGCCAGCATTAAGGCTGACAGAAGTGAAGATAAAACTTTGTTCTTCCCAAGTCCTATATATTTCTCACTCCTTTTGTTCCTGCCAGTTACACCATGAAAAATGGCCCCGCAAATAATTTTACACTCAAAGGAGCACTAGTCCTTTCCAGACAGTGTATTTCAAAATACTGAGTGACTTTGTAAAAAAATTACTTTGTATGAAAAGGTAAATATATGGAATGTAGCACTGATGACTACTTTTTAGTGTGTCAAAACCAACTGTTCAATAAAAGACTAGCAACTGTGGCTTCAAAGTAAAACCACAAAACCCAAAAGCTGAGCAAAACACTATTTTATCTTTGTCGTAATAAATGCAGCTAAAGGAAGCAAGAATTAAATTCTCACCTTTGCCCCCTTGACTCAAATGACTGCAGGGCTGTATTTGCTTTGAAATGGCAATACTAAATAGGTATTTCAGGATTTAATGTTATGTCCCAGCAGTTTTTATCAGTATACTTAGCTGTTTTACTGCTCTCCATGCTGTGATCCTTGTGTGGCATTGAAGAATTGAGCAATAAACCCATGCATTTTATATTTTTCATGCGGTATCACAATGAGGATGTGAGTTTTGGGACTACATTTAGCTTTCCATTATCCTAGAGTCATAAGCAGGTTGCGTAGCTCTTCCTTCTGTTCAGTCAGCATCACAGTATGCATTAGGAATAAATGCGTATCTTTCTGCAGCAGCATTTAAACCAGATCTCGTGAATATTATTTATAAGATTTCCAGGTTTTGTACTGATGCTAAAGCAAAAAAAAACAAAAAAAAAAACCCCAAAAAACCCAAAAAGCCAAACAAAAAAACCCCAACACATTAAAACACTATATATCTACTGTTGCTCTAGTGCATATCATCACTTGTTGTCAGTAGGATGGATGTATATATGTGGTTTGGTAATACACTTTTAAGATTCCTTCCCTTTTAAAAGGAGGTAGCTCATCAAGAAGTAGAATTTGTCTGTTACAAACTACTCATTAAAGTGGACATTTTTTTTCCACAAAATAGATAAGAAATTCAAACATGGCATTCTATACCAGTGTTCTAATTTTGCCAAGATTGCACTACTCTAAGATTAGTACAGCGCTGAATTGGAAAAAACATTTACATGTTTTATATAACTTTTCAATGTTTCCTGTAAAACACTCTCTTGGATTGCAATTAAATCAGATTTTCATGTATGAATATCCTATTAATTTTGTTAAGGTAGGTAGAAGAAGGGTCTCTACTGTCATTTGGAATTAAGTATCATGTACTCCCTCGGAGTTTTTGTAGAAGCAAACATTATTCTCTTGTCATTCAAAGTTAACTGTTTAAATCCTGTTCTTCCTGCTCATGCAGCTGCTTTCAGTGACCTCATTGAGGCTACGTACAAGCAGTGCAAGTTTGATATGAAGCATAGGATCTGAGTGCAGGTTTAAAACTCAAAATTCATAGCAAAGGAAGAAGAGAAAGCGGTCGACTTTTTTTTCTGTTCATCTGACTACTTACCTGCGACCACACTCGAAGTGACTTCTGCTATAGCTCTTCAAGCCGTATGCCTTCATGTCTCAGTCTCATGAATTTAATATATTAAATAGTCCTCTATTAATAGCGTGCAGTATTATTTTCCTCTCGGCTGTTCTGCCTTGGATTGTTGCTTGCGTCCCTGGTAAATGGCATCCCACTAAGCTCTTTAGCACAGTAGGACATTCCATTAACAACTGGAACCAGTGGACATTTGGTTGCTGCACAGCAAGTTAGGGAATGGGAGGGGGAGTAGGGGTGCAGAGGGAAGTCAGAAAGGTTACTCTGTAGTTGGCTATTCCCCCCCCCCCATTTTGTCGTTCTTGCATACATTACAATACCTATATTTTGCAGTTATTTATGATTAACATATGACAATCTGTCAGCTGAAATCTAATAGACAATTTGTCACAAAACTGCATTAATGCATATATTAGGCATTGGCTTATGAAATGATTATGAGAAGCATTTCTGAGTTGCTGTACTGGTATTTGTAAATTCTCATTTATAAGCTAAAGACACTGTGAGCTCCTGTTATTAAAGATAATAAAACATTACCAGCCAAGTAAACTCATGTTGTCTATATGCAAAAATGTGTCCAGATAACACAGTTTGAGTACGTATCTTTTCAATACTGATTTAGTGCCTCAGCAGACTTTCTCAGCACCTTTATCTTTTAAGTGATGAAACTTACATAGTTAGAGCCAGAACTACGGAGAAGAAATTGATTTTAGGTGTCATTTTGATATTGTTTTCCTTCTGTCTTAAAGAAACGAGCCTTTATACACTTACTTGATCCACCTGACATCCCAAAGAACTTCTATATGTGCCGGCAAAATCTGTTTCAGAGAAGGATGCAGGTCTCACATCCTGCATGTCTCAAGCCCTGTTCTATTTTTTTCTTCTGTGGAAGTAGAGATTTGGTAGATGAAGGAGACAAGAAGGCTGATCCACGCACTCGTCCCAGGCCATTCATCCCACAGTCTGTCACACAGCATGCTCTATCTACCACAGACCCACAGCTGATGGGAAAAGAATGGTGGAATCAGGTGATGCAGCACATAAATGCAAATAAAATTTGAGTCTGTAGTTCCTACTTCTTGGGGAACAACTTGTTGTACTAGCTTTTGTACTTTTTTTTTTTTTTAATGGAAAGAGCAAAAGGCCTAGAAAACAAGTAATTAATCGCACAGTATATGAAAATCTGCAGGGACTCGGAGATGATGAAGCAGAATCAGCTTTATCAGAATGCACTAGAGCGCGTGCATCAAACTGAAAATAAACAGCAGCATATGTAGGGAAAGCTGTAAATAAGATTTGTAGGTAGAGAAGGCAGCTTTGTCTTTTGTTTCTAGAGTATTTGGAGTATCTCTGCTGTGTTAAGAGCTCTGTTAACGATTTAGAAAGAATATACTTAGAATACAGAACGCAATCTGGTGGTATTTTGAAAAAATCATGTACATGCATATAACATGTATGCATGCAGGTGCAGGAGGTCTCTGTCAAGTTCTGCTTTCAATTGGAATGCAGCACAGTAGGTGAATTTTCTTCTGTGTTTTCGTCTGGTTTCAAAATACAGCCTTCATGGGAAGAAGTTATCCTGAAATTTTAGTGACAGCAACAAAGAGCTAAGACTAGAATTTACAGGAATATTTTCTAATTAGCAGAAGAGTAAAATGGGATACAATGAAAGAAACACAGTAGCTAATGGACAGCTTGCTAGTTCACACTTTTTACAGCAATCAAAAGAGAAACAGATACCTTGCATTACTTAGCGTGTGATTATTTCATAGTTGCTCAATATGCACTAGGGAGACTAAAGGCAACACTTTACACTCACAGATCAGAGACCATAGCCTGTATAACACTACTTGGAGTTAATCCTGACATCAAATAACTGAATTCACACATTTTAAAACTTGGGAACAAAAGGGAAATACTTATGTCCTAACTGATTCACAGAACTGGAAGATTTTGTTCATCTTTTGTTTGAACACAGACTTTAAGTTCCTGAGGAAACACTGATATTTAGCTTACATAGCTTCTTTTGTATAAAAATTTTTAAAACACCTTGTGGAAAACATAGGATCTCACAAACTAACAATAAGTGATCCAAGTGAAGCCTCATAAATCTGAAAGTTTGTTCCCTCCTGCCAAACCTCAAGGAGGTTTAGATCACATAGTTGTATACAGCAGTGCTGTGCTGTCTGGGGGCTCAGCAGGGAGTAGAGGGATGAGAAAGAGAAGTCTTAGTTTATTTCCTAACCTTAAATCTTTATCTTCTTGAATATAGGAGTGTTACGGAGTAAGCTGCTCAGTCATCTGATGGAGGGAGTGTTTCTCCATTCCTCTCATGTTGCCTCCTTTCTTCTAGTAAATCAAGGGACAGAGACAAGCACTGGGAGGCAGAATCTTCTAGCAAAGATGCTGCATTACAAAACCTTGCAAGACAGAATAGGAAAGGGGAAAAGAAAAATATAAAAGAAAGACGTTCTTCTTAGCATCTGTCTCCTGACCGTTGCCTACAGTTGATATTTTAAAGTCATTATTGTTATGGGCCTATAAATATTTCAATAAGAGTATTGATAAATACCTACAGTACCAAAAAAAGGATGCTTTCTACTAGAGTGGGACCTATTGTGCTGTGTCTTGGCTTTAAGTCCATCTCAGGATGGCCAAGTTTATACCTCCTTTGTTGAATCTGACCAGTTTATACAGATTCAATTTAAGTCAGTTTTCCCCTCAACGTAGTTCCCATTAACGTCAGAAAAAGTATTTCCTACTTAAAAATATAGAAAAGTGTGTGTGACTTCATTACCAGTGTATGTCTAGGAAGGGTTTTCAGATCAACTTTTAGTGGGCATGTGTCCACATTACAAAAATGGTGAAATACTTGATGATTATGTTCAAATCAAGGACTTCAGTGAAAATCAAATTATTCTCTAAATATGATTGCTTCAGAAGCAGCTGTAAGTTTGTTGGCAAGTCAGTCTAGATAAAATCTCCTGAAGTCTTTATTACAGAGTGCTATTAACCCAACATTTTTGTGAGCATTGTGTTCACCTTATTTTCAATTTAAAATATAAAATATTGCAAATTCCAAGAATTCTGACATCAGAAGGAACATTTCTACAGTATGACCATGACTGACCTGTGTAAAGAAATCACTGAATTTCACTGCAACAAAAAAAATTTTACTTACAACTACTCTGTTTATATTACTTCTCCATTGTTTCAGTTTATGTTTCCTTCCATCCCATCCATTAATCACTGAGTACAAGCCCACTGAATATTTACTCTGTTACAGAATGTAGTATATAAGCTTTGCACTGTAACATCCTTTTAAGGAAGACTCTGTATTTTGGGTAGAACAAGAGGTGTTAAAACCACATTATCCAAACAAATCTGCTCACCACGCAACATACTCTAATCATTTTCATTCTCAGCAGTTCAATTAACAGAAATTAGGACCACGAGAAAAATCTATATTTTAGCCAAAGAAGTTATTCATAAAAAAGGAATGGAAAGATGAAATCTCTTGTATTGAATCTGGATTATTAGCAAGCTTCGGTGCCAAATCCTTTGTTTTTCAATGTTGAAAAGCACTTTTCCACATTAAACTAACCCTATGACAGAAATCACGTATTAGTCACAGTTTTCCAATCAGAGAATTTATTTTTTAAACGGAGGTAAAAAACTTAGCAAAGTTCTCTTTTAAAAATGGCAGTCCATTTGTTATTAACTTCAGCAGACATGTAAATTTAGTTCACTGACCTCTATATAATTTTTTTCTTTTTTTTGTATAGGCCCAAGCTAGCATAAACATGAACTAGTGAAAATCAAATCCATAACCTAAGAATCTGCCAGTATTTTCTCATTTGGTTCCTTTACTGAGAAGGCATAATGAACACAATACATTTTAACTCCAGTATTTATGGAGTGATAGTAATATGATTAATGTTATTAGCCTCAAATCGGTTCTGTATATTCAGGATATAATTATGATTTAAAGAAAACAGAAGACGAATATATAGAGACTGTTCCTTCTCCAGACTTATTTTCACTTCCCTAGTCTTTATGTGGCTCTGTGAACTCTTGTTTGGTTTGTTCAAACAGATTTCTTTGCTCCCAGGGGAGCTACCGGTCTCCTTTCACTCTTACAGCCACTCACATCTAGTGTCTTTCAAGAATCATTTACTTTTTACACATTCTGTCGCGTAACTGTGCTTTCTTTGCCTTAAATCTCTTCTTTCTCAAATTCCAGCTTCTATATTGAATTCCAAGACTCTGGGTTACCTTTTCCTTTGTTTCATCTTTCATTCATTTCCGCTTTTCCAGATTCTTTTCCAGATTCTCTTTTCTGCTAAACTCTTCTATCATCAGCCTTACTGTCTTGCAAGTCCTTCCACCTTCCATTCCAGAAGTACACTTTTGATTATGTATGTAATGTGGGAAAGGGACAGGAGATAATATTCCCTAAGCTGCATTTTTCTTGAGACCCCAGACAGGTCAGCACACTCTTGCTCAACGCAGTGAGAAGAAGGCTGTAGCAAAATTCCACATGACCATGTACATGGTCTTACTGCATCCAGTACCTACACTTCTCTACAGGACATCCTTCAGAAGCTGGAGGAACTGAAGCAGAAAGGAATTCCGAACATGCAGTATCCCGCTGAATATTTCCTCTTCATATGGCACTCGCTACCTGAATGCTTGATTGGCTGTGTGATGTTCCACATCTCCTTGCCTAGATAAAATTCATTTTGGTACTGCAAGGCATAAGACCAGTCTCAGAAGGAGATAACATATAGCTAATATTTGGAAGCTGTGTTTTTTTTAGATTTTGAGGAGGTGGAACACCAAAGGAAACAAAAGGGTAAGTCGCAGTCTTATCTGTTTCTGACTGAAAGATATGCCTTCAGGAACAGTAGTAGAAGGCATAAGCCGTCCCATCAAGCTGTGGTCTTTGGGTCAGAAAGAGGTTAATTCAAACATTACTGGTATGATTGACCCCTCTTTTCACATAATAAAGGAGTTAGAAATCCTAGGATTTATGTGATTCACTACAAATAAAATGCCAAATCTCAGGGCACTTGTAGCAGTTCACTCCTGCAGACTCTGTAGTGAACAGCAGCTGGATTTGTGGACTCAGATTAGCAGAGAGTATTTGAAAGGTGCAGTAGGAAAGACCGCACTGTAATATTTTTTCTTTGCATGTGGACTCCAAAAGTGGAAAAATGCACTGATGACGGTGATGGTGGAGGTGACTTCCTGTAATTATGCTCTCAGCACATTCAACAATATACTGAGTATCGTCAGTATGACTTGAAACAAAAAAGCTTGCTACGAAGAAATAAACCATTATGTTATTCCATCACATGAATTGTCTTTCATTCCTCACACATACTTATAGAACCCCTTTCCTAAAGAGGCTTATAAAAAAAAAAGAGATGACAAACCAGGGATGTGGTGAAATTCTTTCAGTTGGGATAATAACAGTGCCACATAGCAGTTTTTAAAAACAAAGAGAGAGTGGGCTTGTACTTGTTTTCTAGGCATGGGAAAGTGCTAGATTTATGAATATTGTTTTGTTTATGGTTTCACTAAGAAGCAATCAGTGAGAGAAAGAGGGTATTTCAGTAACAGGAAAAATAAAGCAGCAACTTAATGTCTTTTTCATTCAGCAAGGATTGTTATTTTACTTCATAACTTATAAAACAGCAGCCAGGAAGAACAGCCACAGTGTTCTTGTGTGTTTGGAACAACATTTGTGAATTGAAAAAAAAATGAAAGGAGAAAATGTTTGTAGACATTTCTACCAGTTCAATGCTTTCAAATGTCAGAGGTTCTACTGGCTCATCAACCCCATGTCAGTTCCTAGGGCATGTAAACACCACTGCAGTTGGTCCTTTGTTCAGTGCTACCAGGGTGCTGTCCATCATAGCCTAACAAATATTTTGGCCTCTTTATTCTGGTGTTACTAAGCAGAAAAAGGCAGACGTGCCTTCAGCAGTAGGAGATACATCTCATCTTCCTACTAAGCTAGATCTATGTGATGTGAAGACCACGGATATAATAAACTGTAACTACTGAGATATGTTTAGAAATGATGATTTTATTTTACATAAGAAGAAAGCAAAAGGAAAAACACTGAGCATCAAAGGAAGTTTCGAGCATTTTTTGCATTTACTGGGATTGTGAGACACAGTAAGCCATTGAACAAATAAACTTCTGCGTAACACTGCTTAGTATTTTTCAGGACTGTTTCCTGAAACATAGTTATTGGTCATGTGAGGATGGCCTGCATTTCTTGTTTCTATCCTGTTTTTGCTTTGGATTAAAACGGACATTTATCTGTGCTCACTTTACCTAATGGTTCAGGTTGGTCTACACTAGTGATCTGTGCTTTTCATTATTTACTGTTCTCCCAACGTGCAGAAGCAACCTCTGGATAAATCTGCTTTAAAGGGATCTGGAAGAAAGAAAGCTTCCACCGATACGGAGAAATGGTTTCCCAGTGCTGATATATACTTCTTCTCATACTGTGTTATTTTGAGCTTGTTCAGCAGTACAGACAGTGAAAGTTAACTAGCGCTATCAGCAGTGGTGATAATTGTAGTTTTACACTTTAGAAAAGCACAAGGACTTGAAGTCATTTCTGAACGTTTAGTAACTAAAGTACAAGAAGAAAGTATCTTGTGTCTTGTGAGTATCAGAATGCTCTCTCCAGTGAGGTTTTGAAAAGGTTTACATCGCAACCTATGTACTTGGTACAGCATTTCATGCTAGTATCCAAAACTAAAGAAAAAAAAGAAGTAAAAAAAGTTCAAAGAAGGCATAATGGAGATTTTTTTTTTTTAAATGCTTGTATCCTAAGATCCTATTCTTATGCATAGATAGTGAAAATTTAGTCTTTAAATTTGGAGCCGAGCATACATTTTTGTACCCATCTCTGCAATTTTTGTATTATATATGTAATTGATTATCTATAAAATAAGTTTCAAATAGGTTCTATAGGAAAAGTCTCGTGCCAGTGCCTACATATGGCATAATTCTGAGCACACTTAGCATTCAGGCTACGCTAAACGAGGTGAGACTTCTATTTAAGGGGATGCACTTGGTTAAGCATTTTCAGGAGCAGAGACAGAAAAAAAATGTAGTTACATTTTCCTCTAAAGGCTGAATTCATTTGCTGAAATTCTTAAAAGGTATCCAAAATACCGTCATCAGTTGGAAAACATCTAAAGAAACACAGCAAGATGATACTCAGAGTTCACTGCTAAATCCTTTGTGATTTCTATTTCCTTGTTATTTACACAGGATCTACTCCCTTTTCCTCTGTGTAAATTGCTTTCTTCTAGGTATGATACAACAGAGTGATTAAGCTCTCCTTACAAAACCCTAGTGGAAATCTGAGTGCTCTGAGAAATTCATGAGGGGCTGGCTAGTCGACATAACTGGAACTACATTTAATATGTAATAAAATCCCTGTGTATTTTAATGAGAGGAAAAAGGTTAATTTTTTTAAAGGAACACCTTTAAATAGGGAACAGGTTTTGCATTTGCAAATCCTAATTTTTATCTCCTTTTGTAGGGAGTGTTCAGGGATACTAATAACTCTGTAATATATTGTCAAGAATCTGGAGTTTTGTCAGTTGTACTCGTTAAAGGTTTCATTATTTGCTATTGGCAGAGCACACAGGCATGAAGCATTCATTGTCATTCTAAGTTATCTATGGTATGGTATCAATTTAAATGTGGGAAAATCACTTGCAAAAATAACTTGGTACATTGTGTGCTGCTTATTGATTGGAAAAAATGTTACAGCAAATGGCCAAGGATAAATAACTGTTCTTTTCCAGAGGTTAACACCGGATCAAAAGAGGTTTGTAAGTACCATCTTGACACAATCCAGTTCAAAACTATGTTTCTGAAAATGGTGGGTTTTTTAATTTATATAAAAGATGTTTGTAATTACCATAGTCAAAAGAAAAATGAATAATGGAAGTCTTGTCCCTGTTTCAGATACCCAAGCATTATTAACATAGGTAAATTCAACTGTGATGTAGACAGTTCATTAGAGTATCTTTAGAAACTTAGAATCTCCAGCTGACAAAGTGCTCCGGGACTCCTTGTTTTCATATTTCACTAAAACATTTGGAAAAAAATGGAGCTGTTAGACTTATCCCTTATAAAAATGACTTGTGACCACAGTAAACTCTCCTGTGTATTTTACAAATCAATTAACCTATTTTTAATAAATGCTAAGCTAGTTATAAAAAATATTTTTGATGAGGGCAATGGGAGGGGTTAATTGCAGTGTTTTATACTCAAATACATTAACTATGAATCACAATTGTTTGATCATACTAGATATATGAAATGTGATAATATTGTATGATAATGTATACTTTTATGTACTTTATGATATAACCATCCACTATATAAGCTTAAAGGTTAACTTGCGTCTTTAATACTCAACAGTGATGACATCTATGAGCAAAACTGTTGAATCATTATAAGATTACAAAAGAAAACATCGTAAGATGTCACATAAGGAAGTAATAAAGGTATCTTTGGAACTTAATATTGTCAGTCTGTTCTCAAAGCTTTTTAGATGTTCTTCTATATAAGATGTTTCTAAAACTGAGCAAAACCTTCTGCCTAGACTAACCAGTCTTCTAAGCAGCACTTGAACTGGAATAAGATGGAATATCCGAATAGCACAAACTGACCTTAATTCTCTTATTTACCTCAAATATGTCTAAACCAGGCGAAATGGTTAACTATGAATGAAAAAAAAAAAAGTTTTCCATTAAAGGGAATATTATGACTGTGTTTTCAAACAAACTTCTTTGAAAATCACAGCATAAAATCTCCTGTGTTTTCAGAATTTAGAATGGAAATTACTTTTGCTTTTGTATTGCAAACTGTATTAGATATGAGGTGGTAAGTGTGCAGTAAGGATGTGGGAGGCACCCTTGATTAAAGGGAGGGCTCTGGCCCTCACAGCTGAAAGATTTCTTCAGTGATAAGAAATCCATATTCCAGAGTAATCTGTGATTTAGTCTACCTCTTAGGCTGTTTGGGTGAGTGCTAGCAATAATATTTACAGTGATTATTCAGAGTTACAAATGCAAAATTCTTTAAAAAATGAATCACAGATCACGAATTCCTACAGTCAGTCAGTCCTTACACCATTTCATTTTTCCTGTCTGCCTGTGGAAATCAGTAAACACCCATTTGTTCAATTTTCTCTCTTATAATGTGATGATATAGTACAATGCCATCACAATCCAATTAATTCCTTTAATGCTGTTAGTCCTATTAAGCAAAATCTTAGGTGTACAAAAAAATACTGTTTCAGTTAAGGTTGTATGTAAATGTCTGAAGTAGTACTACTACTAACTAGACTAGACAATGGCATTTCATGATATCTTGCATTTTGCTACTAGCTGACATTGATTTACTATAAGTAATTGAAAAACATGGAAAAAAAGCCATAATGCAGTTTGTGTAATAATTAAACTAACTGAATTGCATCAGGCATTTTCATGTTATGTCAAAGCTTCTAGATATGGAGCTGGTTTTCAGTTCTTCTCAGAAATTTAAGGGCACCCAGAAATTTGAGTGGAACTTCTTCTTTGATCCAGAGGTTTTCTTGGGGACATTATAACCTAGGTAAGCCTGCTTGAACAGTAGATGACCCTGCTTGAGTGGGGAAGGGTGGACAAGGTCACCTCCAGAGGTACCTACCAGGGTATCCAGGGAGATACGGGCACTCTGGAGCTAGCTACTCCAGTTACCAGGCAATTGGGAATGAACTCTGTTCCCGCTAAGAGGGCTGAAGGCTCGGCAGCTCAGCTGAAGTGCATTTACACCAATGCACGCAGCATGGGGAATAAGAAGGAAGAGCTGAAAGCTGTCGTAGGGCAAGGAGCCTATGATGTCGTTGCCATCACAGAAACGTGGTGGGATGACTCATATAACTGGAGTGCAGCTATGGTGTGGTACAAACTCTTCAGGCGGGATAGGAAGGGCAGGAGAGGAGGTGGGGTAGCCCTCTTTGTAAGGGAGGACTTGGACACCGTTGAGATGGATTGTGGCGATGAGGAGATCGAGTGCCTGTGGGTTAAAATCAGAGGAGCCCACCAGAAGGTAGATTTTGTGATGGGAGTCTGTTACAGACCACCCAGCCAAGGAGAAGCAGCTGATGAGCTCTTCTATAAACAGCTGGGGTTCATCTCTAGATCAATGCCTCTCGTTCTTGTGGGAGACTTCAATCTTCCTGATATCTGCTGGAAGTACAATAGAGCAGAAAGGAAGCAGTCTAGGAGGTTCCTGGAGTGCGTGGAAGACAACTTCCTTGCACAGCTGGTGAATGAACCAACAAGGGAAGGTGCCCTCCTGGACCTGCTGTTTGTGAACAGAGAAGGCCTTGTGGGGTATGTGGCTTAAGTGGATGCCCAGGACAAAGTGATCATGAGATGATAGGGTTTTCTGTTCTAGGTGAAGTGAAGAGGGTGGTTAGTAGGACAGTAGCATTAAATTTCCAGAGGGCAGACTTTGAACTCTTCAGAAGGCTGGTTGGCAAAGTCTCATGGGAGACAGTACTTAAGGGCAAGGGAGCCCATGAGGGCTGGGAGCTCTTCAAAAAGGAAGTCCTAGCAGCTCAGGAGAAAGTCATCCCCATGTTCTGGAAAAAAAGCCAGCAGGGGAGAAAACCAGCTTGGTTGAACAGAGAGATCTTGAGTGATATCAAGAAGGAGAGAAATGTTTATGGGCTCTGGAAGAGGGGACAGGCCTCTTGGGTGGACTACAGGAGGGAAGTGAGATTGTGTAGAGAAAAAATCAGAAGGGCTAAGGCTCAGCTAGAAATCAGATTGGCAAAGTCTGTGAAAGATAACAAAAAATCCTTCTATAAATATATAAATAATAAAAGGAGGGCTAGGGAGACCATACAGACCCTATTGGACACAGAAGGAACAACAGTGACAGGGGATGAGGAAAAGGCTGAGGTACTTAATGCCTTCTTTGCCTCAGTCTTTAATTGTAAAGAAAGTTGTTCCAGCTGTGTACGAACCCAGGAGCTAGAGGAGCAAAATGAGGCTCCCATGATCCAAGAGGAGGTGGTCAGATCCTTGCTAGCCCGACTAGACACCCACAAGTCTATGGGGCCGGATGGGATTCATCCAAGGGTATTGAAGGAGCTGGCGGATGTGCTGGCCAAACCCCTTTCCATCATCTTCCAACAGTCCTGGAAGACTGGGGAAGTCCCACTGGACTGGAGGCTGGCTGATGTTGTGCCCATCTACAAGAAGGGTCACAGGGAGGACCCAGGGAACTACAGGCCTGTCAGTCTGACCTCAGTGCCAGGGAAAGTCATGGAGCAGGTGATCTTGAGTGCTATCATGAAGCACATGCAAGAGAACCGGGTGATCAGGCCCAGTCAACATGGGTTCACAAAAGGCAGGTCTTGTCTTGCCAAACTAACCTGATCACTAAGCCTTCTGTGACAAAGTGACTCGGCTGCTGGATGAGGGAAAGGCTGTGGATGTGGTCTTCCTGGACTTGAGTAAAGCCTTTGACACAGTTTCTCACAGCATTCTGCTTGAGAAACTGTCAACCTCTGGCCTGGACAGGCGCACACTCTCCTGGGTGGAAAACTGGTTGGATGGCTGGGCCCAGAGAGTGGTGGTAAATGGTGTGAAATCCAGCTGGAGGCCAGTGACAAGTGGGGTTCCCCAGGGCTCAGTGCTGGGTCCAGCCCTGTTCAATGTCTTTATCAATGACCTGGATGAAGGCATTGAGTGCACCCTTAGCAAGTTTGCGGACGACACTAAGCTAAGTGGAAGTGTTGATCTGCTGGAGGGTAGGGAGGCTCTGCAAAGGGATCTGAACAGGCTGGACCGCTGGGCAGAGACCAATGGCATGAGGTTTAACAAGGCCAAATGCCGGGTCCTGCACTTATGGCACAACAACCCTGTGCAGTGCTACAGACTAGGAGAAGTCTGTCTAGAAAGCTGCCTGGAGGAGAGGGACCTGGGGGTGTTGGTTGACAGCCAACTGAACATGAGCCAGCAGTGTGTCCAGGTGGCCAAGAAGGCCAATGGCATCTTGGCTTGTATCAGAAACGGTATGACCAGCACGTCCAGGGAGGTTATTCTCCCTCTGTACTCGGCACTGGTGAGACCGCTCCTTGAATACTGTGTTCAGTTCTGGGCCCCTCACCACAAGAAGGTTGTTGAGGCTCTGGAGAGAGTCCAGAGAAGAGTGACAAAGCTGGTGAGGGGGCTGGAGAACGGGTCTTACGAGGAGCAGCTGAGAGAGCTGGGGATTGTTTAGTCTGGAGAAGAGGAGGCTGAGGGGAGACCTCATTGCTCTCTATAACTACCTGAAGTTGTAGAGAGGTTGTAGAGAGGAGGGTGCTGGCCTCTTCTCCCAAGTGATGGGGGACAGGACAAGAGGGAATGGCCTCAAGCTCTGCCAGGGGAGATTTAGGCTGGACAGTAGGAAAAAATTCTTCACAGAAAGGGTCATTGGGCACTGGCAGAGGCTGCCCAGGGAGGTGGTTGAGTCACCTTCCCTGGAGGTGTTTAAGGCACGGGTGGACGAGGTGCTCAGGGGCATGGTTTAGTGTTTGATAGGAATGGTTGGACTCGATGATCCGGTGGGTCTCTTCCAACCTGGTTATTCTATGATTCTATGATACCAACCTCAACCATTCTGTAATTCTTTGATAACCAATTTTCCTGAAGGTAGTTCATCACAGTGAGTCAAAGTTTATATTTAATGACTACAGGCTGCTGAATGGTAGGAGGGAAAAAAAAACAGATATTGACAATGTTTTCTATTTATGTCTTTATGTACCTTTTAGGGTCACTTTGTCTAAATGGATGAAGAAAATTTACCTGTAAGCCATACATTTAAAGTCAACACAAAACAATATTGTTAATGAATTCTGAAACAAGTAAATTATGAAACTTCCAAATACTTCTGCTACCCAGTCTTTAGAAGAATTACAAACTCAGCATACCCTGAACTACCAATTTCTGTTGTTATCTCTAACAGTAGTCTATCTATAGGTAACCAGTTTGCAAGTAAGTACAGAGGCAGTTCTTTTAATGTGACTGGGGTGGGCACTTATTTACACTACGTACTTACTGTTAAGTTAGGATATATTCTTTAAAGAAAACTACTGTAAGTTGTGGCTTTCTAGCTACAGGACAGCACCTCTTCAACATCAACCATTTCTGCAAACACATGAAAATGCTTAGAAGGAGTATTTTGTATCCTAAAGAACTACTTGAGGAAGAACTACTCTCCTCATATCTTTACCAACACCACTCAGTTGTTAAATGATGTCCCTATGTAAAATGGCCTTTCTGAAATCTGCTTTAGGTAAAAACAGAGAAGTATCAGTTTTTTTCTTTGTCAGATCCTGCAAAACTGCTATATGGAAAAGTAAAGGTATGGTGCACCATGATGACTATACTTCTTTAGTGTGTGGATGACTTTACTCTAGTGGTGTCTTGTGCTTGCAGAAAGCACTGATGCCTTCTGGTAGCAGAGAGCTAGCAAGGGCAGAAGACAGCTGACAGAATAAAAGTTGCTGACAAAAGTCTAAACTCTGCCATTAACTGTTTATTGACTTCAGAAGCTGGAGCAAGTGGCGCTTACAGGGTCAATTTTTGTTCAGCTCTTCTTGAACAAGGAATTTGATTTTGTGCAATTCTGTTATTTCCAGATGTGTAATAAACACAAAGTCGTCTCAAAATCATGTGCCTCAATAGGAAAATAGATTTTGTCCTTAATTGTAGGAAAGGAAAACAATGTGGTTGCTAGTAATTTTCAAACCATAAATTTATGATGGAAAAATCCTATGTGAATGTCTGTGTAAAGATGAGTTGGGGGCAGGAAACTGGAAATGTTCAGATTCTGTCTGGATACTCAAAGAAAATAGGGATGAAGGGAAAGCCTGGAGTATAAGAAAAAGTCATAATCCTGGGCCACATTTCTTAGGAGAAAGGAAGAAAATTTCTCAATATTAGAAGCATTCTATCCTTCACAGCCTTGAACAGAAGCCAGAATTATTTAGGCTTTCTATTCTTTTTCTTCCAACAAGTCCCTGAGACATACAGGAATAAACATGTGTATACATCTATTGTTGATCATTCTGGAGCACGACAACTTACTGTTGTCATTTACTATGTTTGTTCAAGGAATGGAGATTTGTGTAATGGACCTAATTAGATACTACCGTTATATAGAGCAAGTATGTTGACCACTATGATTTTTAATCACAAATTTGATTACAGGAGATGTAGTTTGTTTGGATTAAACAATTCACAAATGTGCATATCTGCTTTTTTTTTCCTCACCACTGGACAACTGTCATTCTAGATATAATTTAGTGAAATTCCTTTATGTGCATGTGCAGTTGTCAATATCACTACTTGAAGGGCATTGAAATGCTGGAGTATATCCAAGGAAGGGCAAGGAAGCCAGTGAAAGGTAGAGTACAAGTCTTACGACAAGCAGCTGTGGTAACTTAGGTTGTTCAGTCTGGAGAACAGGAAGCTGAGAGGAGGCCTTATCATTGTAGACAATGAAAGGAGGTTATAGCAAGACTCATGATGGATTCTTCTCCCAGGCAGCAAGGAATAGGATGAGAGGAAATGGCCTCACATTGCACCAAGGAGGTTTAATTTGGGTATTAGGGGAAATTTATTTACTAAAAGGATTGTCAAACACTGGAATAGGCTGCCCAGTGGTTGAGTCACCATCCCTGGAGGTATTTAAAAGGTGTGTAGAAATGGTGCTTAGGGACATGGTTTAGTGATGGCTTGGCAGTGTTAGTTTAATGGTTAGACTCAATGGTCTTTTCCAACCTAAATTATTCTGTGATTCTGTAATTTTTCTGGCAAGTAGTAGCAACTGCTATTTCAGTCATTGGTATCAAGAATTCTTTCAAGCTGAAATAAATAGTGGTAACAAGGACTAGAACAATCGTTTTAAGAACATCCAGGTTTCAGTGTAGTACTAGCAGATTGGAAAAACTGAATTAGACAGTAAGAGACAAGTTGATGTGGAAACCCAAAGTCAGAATGTATTTTCTTGAAGTAGCCTATGGACAGAAAATTTCTTGCAACTTTTGTGTTGTTACGTTTGTTACAGGTAATCTGTGTGCCAAGGGAGATGACTTCCAATTCTTGTATAATTTTTAAAGTTAAAAGGTATTCCTACAAAGTAAAATGAGGTTTCTTGAATGTGTTAGCTTCATCCTAACAGTATAACAGCAATGAAGTCACAACTGCGTGGTCAGAACGCTTGATAACAACAAAGTTCTGCACTTTGAAAACAGTTCTGTTTGCAAATGGAAGTAACCAGGTAGGCACTTTTAACACAGAGTAATAGAAAATCTGTGTTTTAAGAACTCATTGAGAAAACAGAAGAGCCAGAATGAGTCAGTAATAAAATTTATGGCCATATCAATGTTAAAAATAAGCAAATTTTACAATAGTTTAAAAGTAAACTGAGATTAATGAAATGATAATACAAATATATTGGAAGAAAGTGCAAAAGTCAAAAACCAAATCATGAGTAAGAATTAAAGGTCAGCTTCTTCATTTTGGGAAACTTGTTCAACTCCATCCACCCGTTCACCAAGGCTGACCTTGTTTAAGATACACAGGATTTTTTTTCCCAGTTTTTCTATTATTCAACTGTTTGGAAATTCATGGCAATATTTTAGAGGCAAGCTTGTATCACAATACCTAGTGTATAAACTTTTTGTTTACTTTGCAATCATCACTTCCTCTCACACATACTTGTAGCTATATAATTTGCGTTTTTCTTAAATAAATGGTCTGTATACTTCAGTAGATTTTTTACTTACCATTTTAAATGTTCTAAATTGCAATTATAAATGATCGTAAAATAAACTGATATAAAGTTCTTCTGCAGTATGTTTCTTAGGTGTAAGTCAGTCTTTCCTTTCTGTCTTTAAAGTCATAGCAAAACTCTGCACTCACTCAGAGTTTATATTTCTTCATAAAACCAGACACAGTCAATAGAAGCACTAAGAAGTTAAGATCTTAAAACAAGCATGGTCTACCACCTGTTCACTAAGATTTGGAACAGCTTTGGGTTTAGAAAGCTTGCTTTTCTGTGACTTTTGTGCAGTACAGCAAATGAAATGTTCTGACTGCGTTACATGATTCATGTGAATAGTAGGACTTAGTTCCTTACAGAACGGTGAGGAAGTGACCCAGCAATTTCCCTCTCCAATACAATAGTTGGCAGTACACTAACTCAGAAAAGAGAAAGAAAAAAAACAACTAACCAAAAAATCCCACCCTCCCCCATCAAGCCATTACAAATGAAAAATGGCTGTATTAACAAGACACACTTTTAAAAGTGTCTTGTGATTTCTAACTTCTTGTGATATTTTCTGAGAAATCTTGATGTGCCATTAACAGAAACTGTGCCCATATATCTGCAGGGACTTTATGTTTCAGATGAAGTGCTACTTCCACCTGTGTAAATACCAGTAAAATTAATTTCAAAACTGAAAGGTCATGTCCAATTTGTCATCTATGTTCTGTGGACTCATGACACATGCCCACGGTAAGCCTGAAAACAGAGAAAAAATAAGGAGGTAGGGAACTGTGAGTTTCTAAAAATACAGCAAAATTGGACTTCCTATGTCAGAGTATTTGTCAGATCCGTTCAAGTATTACTTGGCTCTGTTCAGTTTCAGAGTGGAACAGTTTTTCTTTCTAGTGGGAGGAAATTTCTTCCTTGACATGAAACCTTGATGAGCCCAGGCTAACAAAAAGAATCTTTTCTTTTTCCCCCATATTGTCATTTGATAATTTCTTTGTCCAAGGACGGATCATCTCTGTCACTCTACTTTTCTACCACCTACTTGTTGCTTGACTGTTACATGCTAGAGATGCAACTCCAGTAATACTCAAGGGAAAATTACATGTTAGGATTACCCTAATCACTTAAATAAATATGTGTGAATGCACGTGTATTTTGATTTTTTTAATGTATATTTATATTTTGCAAATATATTTTATATATGTTTATATCTCACATGTATAAGTGTGTATGCATGTGTATATGATGTATGGGCTCATCAGAATTCCATGATGAATCATAACATTGACAAGATGATACATTTTTAAAAAATATCTGAACAACTCTGGAAATAAGACATACCAACATTAATTTCAGCTGACAACTGTGTAGTCAACTGATGAGTTACATGCAGATGTAGTTTGCAATATTTTCAAACTCCCAGTGTGTTTGTAATTATGTTGCTTGTGTTAATGAGAAATGCAAGATGAGATCTATGCTTTAGAATATTTTTAGGTCCCTCTGAATCAGATGGTGTCTCTAAGCAGTGACTTTTATTGCTTACTATGGATACTTGTAAAAATTATTCCATGAGGGGAATGGAAGGCACAGGAGTATAATTCAGTAGGTGTAGTTAGTAACATAAAAGAATAAATTAAAAAGAAGTTAAAGCCTCTTTGATTTACCAAACTCTTTCAATAATTTTTATAGGATTCTTACTGCTATGTCATAAACAATATAAATGCATAAGACCCTCCAGCATTTGAGAGTTCTGTAAAACCAAAGTAAAAATGAAATTGTAGTTGTGACCATTGAGCAGCCATCCAGAATCAAAATATTAACAGATTTTACCACTCCATTTTACTAGCTTTTTATCTTTTGGAGAAGTGAGTTTTGCAGATTAAGTTTTCCTAATATAAGAGTTGAGTAGAACACCTACCCACCCACACACCTCCAAAACAAACAAACTAACAAAAACTCCAAGGAACAATGTGTCTTCTGTTCTGGTATTTCTAAGGATCAGTGAGTGCGCACGTGGTAGAGCCAAAATATATAAAAGTGACCTAGCTGTCTCTTGCTACATTTATTAGGTTCAACATGTTCTTGCCAGGCAGTCACAATAGTCTGAAGTACACTTGTTGATGAATGAGAAAACTTTTAGGTAAACAAATCTCTGTAGAAAAGAACATTTAAAGAACATAATGTGTCTTGTTAGGATAAGAGAGTCTGATTTGACTCCTTATTTTACTACATAAATGTGTATACTGACAAAACTTATTTCAGTAGCTTAAATTTAGGGGATGCTTCGCTATTAAAAAGAATCAAAAGGAATTTTAACACAATAATGAAAATAATTAATGTGAAAGTGCCCAAATATTTCAGAGGAAAAAGTGCTTTGAAAACAAAGTACTTAACAGTGCTCTTTTTTAGTTGCCTGAAGACACATCTGCACCATACTAAAATAATTTGATTAGTTTTAAAATATGATATGTTACATGGTAACAAGTCTTGATAAATAATTTCCAAAATCTACAAGATATAGTACACCAGAGCACTTCTAACAGAGTCCTGTTAATTCTGCATATTGTCATTCATGTGATAGCTGGTTAATATTTGCTGCCCCCTGTAGTTTACTCTGACATAGTTTCTATAAAATCATCTGAGGTAACTTTAAAATTTAGAAACTCAAAATGTAAGCCAACTATGCTGATATTTTCTCCTGATCATCCTTTGGCTATTTCTATCATTCTGTCTGAACTGTTATTGTGTTGTGAAATGGGATGATTCTCACTGAGGTTTTTCTTCAAATGTTATTTGATAGATTAAAATGAACAGATACTGGATCATATTTTAGATGCAGCTCTGATAAAATAAATATAATTTCCTTCAAAGAGGCAAACCAGGCAAATATTTAATAAACTGCTCTTTAAGTAGTTACAGTGGGTAAATGTGAACATACTCCTTACGGTTCCTTGAAGTCTATTTTTGGGTAAAATGATGACATTTTAGACAGGGCAGTTTAGACATTTAGCAAGCATCTGAGATGCTTGTTAATCTTAAAATGGTCTGTCACTAACTAAGGAGATATCACACTGTGACACAGGTAATAAACAGACTGCATAGTTATCAGCATCTTCCTAGTGTTGAAAGACATGGGATTAAAACAGCTTAGTAATAGGTTACATGAGGAAAGTTTACCTCTGTGGGGTAATCAGAGGTTTTTTTAACCCAGTGATGCTAGAAGCAGCTCATGATGATCAGCTTCCCAAAGGCATTATGACTTTCTGGAGGTGTTACAAGGCAACTAAACTAGGGACATATGTACTTATTTTTCGTTTAGAAGAAGAAAACTCTGAATTCTGGAAGCTAGAACCTGAAGGGGTTTACAGCTTATTGTTCTGTTCACTGCAGACTATTAGGTCTTGTAAAATAAGCATTTATATATGAAACAGTCACCAAGAAATTCATCGAGTTCAAAAACTACATTTAATGAGTTCAAACTCAAAACCTCCCAGCCAGTCAGTATGAATTTGTCTCATTTGCAAGTGAAAAGTAGTGGAGTTAAAAGGCAAAGTGGGAGGAAATAGAAATAAAAAGGGCTGAAGGTGTCAGCCTTTGCCACAGATCAGGACACAATGGCAAATCTAGTATAGTTCAGGGAAATCCTAGTACAGATAGAATTGCCTTGAAGCTGTACTTGACCTTCAGCAAAGATGGTCATGCCATGCTTAAGGCAAAATAAGCAGGTGAGGAATGACCTAGGCAATTGAAAACTGGTCTGTGCTCACAGAGCTCATCAATCCCAAGTGCTAGGCCTGAACAGCTCCAAGACAGAGGAATGCATGGGGAGTTTTTTGCTTTAACAGATGAAGGCACAAGCTTAAATGCCAGCATTTGGTTTACACAGATGTACACTTGTTAGCATATATACCTAAGGTAGAAATTTGTCCTCAAAAACAAATTAAATGAACAAAGTAGAAGGCAGGAAGAGACAATGTAAAGCAAAAAGAAGGAAAAAGCATTTAGAAGTCTGTGTTTCAAACTGAGTTTCAACAACTTAAAGGTTAGTACAAATGGTAGTGAAACATGCTCCCTTAAATTCCTCTGCATGCTTGCTTGAAACTGCTGTTGCCAGTTCATGGTTCAATATGTCCATGATATACTGAAAAATGGTTGCAGAAGCAAAGTTTAGATATACACTGGGAAAGGCATACGAAGTTCAGGATGACATTTCCTTAAAATATCAGAGCTATTACTAAGTCATATTGTTTATGCATAACCATGTTATCAACCCGTAAACCCGAACTTCAGAAAAAGGTCATTTTGATAATTTGTTCTCACTTTCTGTGTAACAGAGTATGGAGAGTTTCTCTCCCCTAGTCCTGTCTTAGTAAAGACATGTGTTTTGGAAAAGCATCTAATCTTTACTTTAAAATGATCCTGTGTGGGGAATCTACAGTATTATTAGAAAAGTCATTTTAGTGTCTGAGTAGCCTTGCTGCCTAAAATAGGTCTGTTACTTCTTATCTGAAGTTGTCTTTTTGGTGGCATTCCAACACCAGAATTTGACACATGTCAATATAAAAATTCTGCACTTGCATAGAATCATAGAATCATTAGGTTGGAAAACACCTCAAAGATCATCGACTCCAACAGTACCTGTCTACTACTAAATCATGTCCCCAGGCACCTCATCTACCCACCTTTTAAATACCTCCAGGGATGGTGACTCAATCACCTCCCTGGGAAGCCTGTCCCAGTGCTTGATAACCCTTTCTGTGAAGAAATTTTTCCTAATATCCAATCTAAACCTCTCCTGACACAGCTTCACGCCATTTCCTCTTCTCCTACCATGTATCACTTGGGAGAATAGAATAACATTCACCTCTCTGCAGCCTCCTTTTAGGTAGTTGTAGAGAGCAATATGGTCTCCCCTCAGCCTCCTTTTCTCCAGGTGAAACAACCCCAGATCCTTCAGCCACTCCTTGTAAGACTTGTTCTCCAGCCCCTTCATCAGTTTCATCACACTCCTCTGGACACGCTCCAAGACCTCAGTGTCTTTCTTACAGTGAAAGGCCCAAAACTGAACAGAGGATTCGAGGTGCAACCTCACCAATGCTGAGTACAGGAGCAGAATCACTTTGCTGGTCCTGCTGGCCACACTGTTTCTGCTAAAAGCCAAGATGCTATTCGCTCTCTTGGCCACCTGGGCGACACTGCTGATAAATGTTCAGTTGACTGTTGACCTAAAGACCCCAGGTCTTTCTCTGCCATGCAGCTTTCAAGCTGTTCTTACCCAAGCCTGTAGTGCTGCATGGGGTTTTTGTGTTCCAAGTGCAGAACTCTACACTTCGCCTTGTTAAACCTCGTCCTGTTGGCTTCAGCCCATCGATGCAGTCTCTTCAGAGCCTCTCTGCCCTCCAACAGATGGACACTTCCTCTCAGCTTAGTGTTGTCAGCAAACTTGCTAAGGAGGCGATTGATCCCCTCATCCAGGTCATTGATAAAGATATTGAACAGGACTGGACCTAGCACCGAGCCCTGGGGAGCACCACTTGTGACCGACCTCCAGTTGGATTTAACTCCATTTATCATGATACTTTGGGCCCGGCCATTGAGCCAGTTTTTAATCCAGCAGAGGGTACACCTGTCCAGGCTGGTGGTAGCCAGTACCTCAAGTAGGATAGTGTGAGAAACTGTGTCAAAGGCTTCACTAAAGTCTAGGAAACTACATCCACAGCCTTTCCCTCATCCATCATGCATGTCACCTTGTCATAGAAGGCCATCAGGTTAATTTGGCAGGACCAGCCTTTCATAAGACCATGCTGAGTGGGCCTGATCACCCAGTTGTCCTGCATGTGCTGTGAGATGGCACCCAAGATGACCTGCTCCCTGACCTTTCCCGGCCATGAGGTCAGACTGATAGGCCTGTAGTTCCCTGGATCCTCTCTATGCCTCCTCCTGTAAATGGGTATAACATCTGCCAGCCTCCAGCCCAATGGAACTTCCCCAGTCAGCCAGGACTGCTGGTATATGATGGAAAGAGGTTTGGCAAGCATCTCTACCAGCTCCCTTAATACCCTTGAGTGAATCCCATCTGGCCCCATAGACTTATGGATATCTAATTTGCCTAGCAAGTCTCTAAACATTTCTTCTTCAATCAAGGGAGCTTTGTTCTGCTCTTCCTCCTTGTCTACTGTCTCATGAGGCTGAGTATTCAGGGAACACCTCACCTTACTGTTAAAAGCTGAGGCAAAGAAGGCATTAGGCACCTCAGCCTTATCCTTGTCCCTTGTCACTATTGTTCCCCCTGCATCTAGTAAAGGATGGAGATTCTCCTTGGTTATTGATATATTTGTAGAAGGATTTTTTATTATCTTTCACAGAATGGACCAATCTAAGTTTTAGTTGGCCTTTAGCTCTTCTGATTTTCTCTCTACAAGATCTAACTTCATCTTTGTAGTTCTCACAAGTTGCCTGCGCCTTCTTCCAGAGTCTGTGTATTTTCCTCTTTTTCCTGATTTCAATCCAGAGCTCTTTACTCAGCCAGGCTTATTTTCTTCCCAGATGGTTCATTTTCCAGCACATGGGGACAGCTTGCTCTTGTGCCACCAGGAATTCCTTCTTAAAGAGCATCCAGCCCTCATGAGCTCTTTTGCCCTTAAGGACTGTCTCCCATTGAACTTGATTGAGCAGCCTTCTGAACAGACCAAGGTCTGCCCTCCAGAAATCCAAGGTGTCCATTCTACTGATCCCTCACTTTGTTTTTCCTAGACCTGAGAATTCTATCATCTTGTGATCGCTATGTCCCAGGCATCCTCCAACTGTCACATCTCCCACAAGTCCTCTGTTAACAGACAGCAGGTTCAGCAGAGCACCTTCTCAAGTAGCTCACTCACCAGTTGTGTTAGGAAGTCATCTTCCACATACTCCTGAAGCCGCACCCTCCAGAAACCTCATAGACTGCTTCCTCTCTGCTGTATCATGCTTCCAGTAGACATCTGATAAGAACTACATACAAATCAGTTTTTTCATTTCCTCTGTTCAAACTACATAAATAATTGAGTTCTTTAATCCCTGACGATGAAACAAGCTTCCCCAATTCCTGAGATTTTTCTAGGGAGTATGTTAAAAATATCATGCCAGTTTACATTGTGCATATGCTATCTATTTCATAAAAGATTTTGTTTCCAGAATTCTGCATGTATTGTCTTTTACAATATTCCTCTACCATAACCCATGTTTTTCTCAAAGCCCTGTGGTGAGTTTCAGAATTGTCAGTGAATTCTAAATAAAGTTTTCATGTTAGAAACCATTATCATGTGTCAAAGTAGCTTTCTTAATATTACATGCTGCCATCTAGTTAGGGCTGTTACCATTCTTTCCTAGGAACAATGCTAAATGCTCCACTGAAGTACTGGTAGTGTCTGTTTCATTAGTGAATCTTTTTTTTTGCAGCTTTTCTTTGAAAGCTGTTAAGATGCTTAAGATTTCAGTTAAGAAACACTGCCTACCTGCAGAATTTTATGAGAATGGATTTTATTAGGCTTAGATAGGGGCAAAAGAGGGACTTTAGGTTAAAAGAATTAATCTTTAACATAATGTTTCCAAGAAGGTGTTTAAAAAGAAAAAATATATAGACATCTGGAAGTTCTCTAAGAGTCACTCAGAATCTGAGAGATTAACAGTCAAAAACTAGAGGAGGCAGAGAAATACTGCCATTTTCCTGATAACATACATCACATTCCTCATGGTGAAATTTGTTGCAGTATTGTACTATTGTTTGCAATGTTTGGAATAATGCTTTGGGAACCTACAGAAATTACACACATCATAATCATATTTAATCATTCACAGAAAAAATATTTTAAAATATGCATTTTAGTTTTGTGTATTAAAATACTATGACTAAGAAAATGAGCTGACTGTCCTGCAACTTAAATAACAATAAACAGAAAATTAAATATATGAATGCATGTAGATTGGTATTTTTTTTCCTATTTGCTAGTCTATCATAGTTATTTCTTTAGAGTTCCTTGAGAAACTAGACTTAGATTTTCCTTACCTGTCATGCAACAGGCAGCCATGATCCAGTGCATTAGTCTCACATTTCGCTAACTAAAAGATTTTTGGTGAGAGGAACAGATCATCTTTCCCCATCAAAGTACTTCTTTTCTATGACACATAATTTACTTGTCATGAATAACTTCATTGTGAAGAATTCTTTATTATGAATACTAAATGCAGTTTATAAATGGGTAAGAAGGTACCTGTATTTAGTAATGCTTAAGTGTTAAAGAGGGATAGGTGGCCAAATGAAACTAAAAAACAGAAGACCAGAATCAAGTGAAACTTAGAAACATTTGTGAGATATTAAAAAATTACCTGAAAAAACCCATTCAAATTAACTAAAAGAAAATAAATTGCATTGTTCCAAACATATTTAAGAAGTGGATGCTTATTTTCAATAATGGGATGAAGGCCTAAGTCTTCCTCTATTTTCTTTCAAAATAGCTGTACTACCAAACTACAATTTGATTTACTTCTTCAGTGAGCTATGGGTTTCACAGAACTTGAGGAAGTGTAACATGAAAGCACTAGGTAAATATTTTTCAGGTTTTTGTTTTAAAGTATTTATGTTTTACAACGTTAGTCTTCAAGGGGAGAGAATACTACAATGCAAGAAAGGAATGAGTCAATAAATACGTTGCACAAGAGGAGTCATATCACAGAAATACTAAGGAACAAACAGTGGTTAGTTGCTAAGGACTTATTTGTAAGTGTAGTGTTTGTTAATTTTTACTAAGGAAAGACAGTCACTGTCTTGAGGAGGTATTTTTTGCATGATATGTTTTGGTCCCTGGCTACGTGTGTTTTTAAGTAATAGGAAAATCCAAATACAGAAAATAAATGTCAGAAAATAAAATTTTGCAGTGAATGCATCTTTAGAAAATGTTATAATTAATGAATAATTTATATAAGTAACCCCCCTAGCCCTAACAAATGATAGTGTAGCGACCATTTTGTGAGATTCAATGCTAACAATTCTGAGAAAATATCTAGTTTTCTTTGACAGTATTGGGCACTTTGTCTGTAATATTCTTCTAGATCATAGGTCAGCAGTTCTGACAGCAGTTACCTGATACAGGTTTGTAAACGGGAGTGACACTGAGCAGTCTTGATTTTCAGTATAGAGATGATGAGAAAGGAAATAAAAATACTCTGAAAGGCATTTTTCTCCTGGAAACTCTACTGAAGCACATGGAAAATAAGGAGGTGATTGGTGACAGCCAGCATGGCTTCAGTCAGGGCAAATCGTGTCTGACAAATCTGATGCCCTTCTGCAACAGAGTTACAGCTTTAGTGGATAAGGGAAAAGTGACTGACATCATCTACCTGAACTTGTGCAAAGCATTCGACACCATATTGCATGACACTCTCGCCTCTCAGTTGGAGTGGCAAAAAGATTATAAGAGGGTTGGAGCACCTCCCCTAAGAGAAGAAACTGATAGAATTGGGGTTGTTCAGCCTTGGAGAAGAGAAGGCTCTAATGAGACCTTATAGCAGCCCTCCAGTACTTAAAGGAGGCCTAAAGGATAGCTGGGAGTGTAGTGACAAGGTGAGGGGTAATGATTTTAAGCTGAAATAGGGTGTATTTAGAGTAGATATTAGGAAGAAAATTTTTACTGTGGAGGTGGTGTGGCACTGGAAAAAGTTTTTCAGAGAAGCTGTGGATGCCCCTCCCTGGAAGTGTTTAAGGGCAGGTTGGAGGAGGCTTTGAGCAACCTAAGTTGGTGGAAGGAGTCCCTGTCCATGGCAGGTGGGTTGGAACTGGATGATCTTTAACGCTCTTGCCAAAGCAACTTTCTATGATTCTATCGTTATAACTTGATCTTTCCCTCCTTCTCTCTTAACACTTCAATATATATTAAAGAATAGTAATAAAATTACAATTGTTATAAAATATAGTAACAACAACTATAGCAGTAATATACTATAATTAGTTTTAAATGCAAAGTTCCATTGATGGACATTTTTTAAAAATAACAGTTTTCAATGTACTTATTATTTAAAATTATTTTTAGATTTTATTTTGAATTAAATAAACTAAGTACCTGGAAGAATAGGTTTGTAGTTTTCAGTTCATCTTTTCGGAATAGAAAAAAAGATATTAAATATGATATGGCTTGAGGTGATTGCTAAATAGGTTAAAATTGCCCACATTTGGCAAATTTTATATAATGGGGATAGTGGAAAGGGAAAACAGAAATTACAGAGGAGTGGAAGATATATCTGAGCACAGAAAAAGAAAGATGTTGAAGCTGTGTAGTCGTATTGAAAGTCATATTTTCCCCGTGTTTCTTTCTAATATAACAAAATTTTAACTTAGAACATTAAAAGGAATGTGCAGACATCCAGGGAAGTAAAGAAACACTCCTGCAGGTCAAAACTAGATGTGATAATTTATAAGTTATACCTATTTAGGTAATTTACATTTGCTGAAGTCCACATGCCATGTTGCAGCATAAGTGTATTCAAATCCTGTCTACGTGGTAACAGTCAGAAAAATCAGGTAAAGTTGTGAGGATAAATGTGGATAATTATAGTGTGTTAGATCCTGTGCAAATACTCTCTTTCAGAATTAAAGCAATTTTAGAGGTCTGTAGCTTAATTCATGTTCAAGAATGAGTGAGAACAGCAAACCAGAGGTTTAATGTGTTTTAATTATGTATCCTAGCCTTTGCACTTTCAGTAGACTGGTCTTCACTTTTCTAAGAGTTCCTCTTACCCAGTCCCTTACTGCTTGGGGGAAGAGACCAGTGCCCACCTTGCTACAACTTCCTTTTAGGTAGTTGTAGAGAGCAATAAGGCCTCCATAGCCTCCTTTTGTCCAGGCTAAACAACCCCAATTCCCTCAGCCACTCCTCATAAGACTTCTTCTCCCGCCCCTTCACCATCCTCATTGCCCTTCTCTGGGCACACTGCAGCACCTCAATGTCCTTCTTGTACTGAGGGGCCCAAAACTGAACACATTATTCAAAGAGCAGCCTCACCAGTACCAAATAAAAACACACAATCACCTCTCTACTCCTGCTGGACACCCTATTTCTGAGAGAAGTAAGGATGCTGTTGGCCTTCTTGGGCACTTGGGAACATTTCCAGCTCTTATTCAGCCAGCTGTTGACTAACACCGTCAGATCCTTTTCTACTGGGCAGCTTTCCAGCCACTCCTCCCAAAGCCTGTAGAATTACATGGGATTGCTGTGACCCAAGTGCAGGACTTGGCGCTTAGCCTTGTTAAACCTCATACAATTGGCCTCAGCGCATTGATCAAGCCTGTCCAGATCTCTCTGCAGAGCATTCCTATCCTCAAGCAGATCAATATTCTTGCCCAGTTTGGTGTTGTCTGCAAACTTACTGAGGTTTGAAATTTCAATAATTCCATTCCCTTCTCTAGTAAGCATAACTTCTTCAAAACATTTAGATAACCTTAGTAGATGTTTTGTAATTTTTGGTATATTTTTAATGTAGTGCTGGTTTCTTGTTCTTAAAAGAAGTGGAATGTAGGTTTATTTATTTTAAAGAAAAATGGTGTTATCCAAATAAATTTCACTTTAGTATAGACAGATATAATATTAGATGGGGACATAACATGAACCACCTCAGAATGACAGTTACTTCATGATAAAGGGAAAACAAGAAATTGAAAAACTCATATATATGTTTTGATTCTTTAGAAATCTGTATGGCTGTGATCAGTCTTAACAAGTTTAATGCTGCAGCAAACAACACAGTGCCACAGCCACTGCACAATACTAACTATAGATTTTCCTCAGTGCCGTGGGCAGGGTTTCTCATTTCATACATCATTTGCAACTTGCTGCAGTGATTCTGCGAAGTCATTGTCTATCTCACACAAAGTTAGAAAAAAGTAGCAAGTTTCCCCACTCTTGTTTTGAACAACTATCACAGAAGATATCACAGTTTCCTGTTTCTTTCTACTTACAGTAAAACACAAAAAAAACAAGCAAAACTTCACATTCTATTCTTGAGTGTCAGTGTTGAGGAGGTTACATCCTGCAGCAAAGCTTTGTCTGTCAGATGCTGGTATAGACTATTACTACTTATTTCATCTGCCTAAAGATTTCCAACAGAGAACAGAACCTATATCTGAAAGAAAGCTCTGGATACAGCCAAATCTATCAAATACTTTTTTTTTATGTTTCTGAAATGCCATTCAACAAAAATCAGTGTGAGCTATTCTGACTTTCCCCACTCAGCAGTATAATCGCTTAATGATAGTATAAGACACAGAGCACCGACCTGAGACAGGCAGTCACAGCAGTATCTCATTTTCATTCTGGTCTCCATCCACTGAATCAAAATTTTAAACACTAAAATTAAAGCTAAATAAAACATGTAAAACCATACTGCCAGCCAGCCCAAGGTGTAACTGGACCTTCTGCTTTGTGTGGAGCAGAGTGAAACAGCCTTTGATATCCCTGGGTAAGGGATATCACTAGCAAACTCTCAAGTATGGTAAGGCCCTCAGACTACTACCCATTACTGCTCTGCCATGTGGGAGGTGACAAGCTGCAGGACATATAGCCCAAGGGTGATCAAAAGAGATTTTAGGGCCTTGAGACATCTAGTGAGGGAATCTGGGGCCCAGGTAATTTCTTCATCCCTCATTCCATTTACAGGCAGTGACATTGGAAGGGTCAAATGGGCCCAGCCTATTAATACATAGCTCTGCAGCTGGCGTCACTGTAATAACTTTGGAGTTTTTGACAATGGGATGGTCTAGACGGCACTAGGCTTACACATATCAGATGGGAGCCTCCTTTCTCAAAGAGGGAGGAGGGTCTTTGCACAGGAACTTGCAGGGCTCATTGACAGGGCTTTAAACTAGATGTGAAGGGGGAGGGAGATGATATCATGCTTGACTATGACAAACTGCAGGAGGACACATATTGGTTAGAGGGATGGGATGCTGGTATGGGCCCTCCACCTGTTGCCCTGGTACATGCTGGGGATGTTGCAGCACAGTTGAAGTCCTGAGGAGATGAGTAGGAGACTCCTGAGGTAGCAGGTGCCAGCAAGGAAACTTTCATGGAACACCTTAAGTGAAGTAAGGGTTATTCCACTAAGAAGGTGATGTGGCCAGCAGCCCGGATGAAATGCCTCTATGCAAACACACACAGCTTAGGCAACAAACCGGAGGAGTTGGAAGCTACCATGCTACTAGAAAGCTATGATTTGGTTGCCACTACTGAAACTTGGTGGGACAAAACTCATGACTGGATTGCAGTTATTGATGCCTACTGGCAGTTCAGAAGGGACAAACTGGGAAGGAGGGGTGGAGGTGTTGCCCTCTGTGTCAGGAAATGGATAGAGTGTGAAGAGCCGTCTTCGAAGAGCAGGCGTGAACAGGTTGAAAGCTTGTGGGTTAGAATAAAAGACTGAAGCAACAAAAGGAACCGTGTGGTTGGTGTGTACTGCAGGTCACCTGATCAACAGGAGCCTACCAATGAAGCCTTCTTCCTCCAACTACAGGAGGCTTCATGCTCACAAGCTCTCATCCTGCTGGGTGACTTCAACCATCCTGCTGGAAAAGTAGCATAACAAACTGTAGGCAATTCAGGGCACTCCTAGAGTGCACTGAAGATAATTTCTTAACCCAGGTAATAGATACCCCCACCCAAACTGAGGGGGTGCAATACTGGACCTGATGATCACCAATACAAGTGAGCTCATCAGTGACATCAAGATTGAAGGCAGCCTGGGCTGCAGTGATCATGCAGTGGTGGAGATCAAGGTCCTGAGGGATATGGGACAGGTGAGGAATACAGTCAGGACCCTAAATTTCAGGAAAGCAGACTTCCAGCTCTTCAAGGAGTTAGTCAGTAGGACTGGAATATGGTCCTCAAGGATAAGGGAGCAGAATAGGGCAGTCAGATATTTAAGGATATTTTCCATAAAGTGCAAGAGCACTCAGTCTCCAGATGTAGAAAATGGGGCAGGGGAGAGAAGAGACCAGTGTGGTTCGGGGCCAGCTGATCAGACTGAAGGGCAAGAGGGAACTGCACAGGCAGTGCAAGCAAGGAGAGGGAACTTGGGAGGAATATAGGGACACTGCCTGGTTGTGTAGGGATGGCGTCAGGAAGGCCAAGGCACAGCTGGAGCTGAACTTGACAAGGGAAGTGAAGACTAACCAGAAGGGCTTCTACAGGTATGTTAACCAGAAAAGGAAGAATAAAGAAAGTGTACCCCTGTTGATGGATAAAAATTTTGACCTCATATCAACAGACAAGGGGAAGACTGAGGTACTCAACCACATTTTTACCTTCATCAACAACCTCTTTCCTCACTCCTCCTGGGTCAATGGACAACAAGAAGGGGACCGGGGAGGATATAGCCTCTCCCACTGCAGTGGAAGATCAGGTTTGTGATCACCTGAGGAACCCGAACATACATAAGTCTATGGGACTTGATGAGATGCATCCCAGAGTCCTGAGGGAATTGGCTAATGTGGTCGTCAAGACATTCTCCATGATATCTGAAAAGCCCTGGCAGTCAGGAGAAGTCCCTGGTGACTGGAACAGCGCTGAGGGCAACGATGCTGATCAAACAGTAAAGGGTAACATTGTCAACGTTTTAAAAAGGGTGGAAAAGATGACCCTGGGAACTACCAATCTGTCAGCCTCACCTCTGTGCCTGGCAAGATCATGGAACAGATCCTCCTAGAAGTTACACTAAAGAACATGGAGGACAGGGAGGTGATTAGAGGCAGTCAGCAAGTCCTCCCTGACCAACCTAATGGCTTTCTATTATGGGGTAACTATACAAGTGGACAAAGGAAAACAAATGAATATAATCTATCTGGACTTCTGTAAAGCCTTTGGCACAAAACATCCTTTCTTAGCTGGAGAGATGTGGGTTTGATGAGTGGACTGTTCAGTGGATAAGAAATTGGTTTGATGGTCGTATTCAGAGAGTAGCAGTCAATGGCTCAAAGTCCAAATGGAGGTATGTGACAAGTCGTGTCCCTCAGTGATCCGTATTGGGATCAGTGCTGTTTATTATCTTCATCAATTATATAGAGAGCAAGATTGAGTGCACCCTCAGCAAGTTTGCAGCTGACACCAAGCTGAGTGGTTCAGTTGTCACACCAGAAGGACAGAATGTCATACAGAGGGACCTGTACAAGATGGAGAAGTGGGCTTGTGTGAACCCCTGAGGTTCAACAAGGCCAAGTACAAGGTCCTATGCATGGATCAAGGCAATCTGCAGTTGCAGTACAGGTTGGGGAATGATGTGATTAAGAGTAGCCATGCAGAGAAGGACTTGGATGTGCTTATTGATGAGAAGCTCAACAAGAGCTGGTAATGGACCCTCATAGCCTGGAAAGCCAACTGTATCCTGGGCTGCATCAAAAGAATTGTGGTCAGCAGGCTGAGGGAAGTGATTCTGCCCTTCTAGTCTGCTCTTGTGAGACCTCATCTGGAGTACTCTGTCCAGTTCTGGAATTCTTAATAGAAGCAGGATATGGGACTGTTGGAGCAGGCCCAGAGGAGGGCAACAATGCTGATCAAAGGGCAGGAGCACCTCTGCTATGAGAAGAGGCTGAGAGAGTTAGGGTTATTCAGCCTGGAGAAGAGAAGGCTCCTGGGAGACTTTATAACAGCCTTCCAGTACCTGAAGGGGCTGTACAAGAAAGCTGGGGAGGGACATTTTGCAATGGCATATAGTGACAGGATGAGGGGGAATGGCTGCAAATTGGAGAGGGGAACATTTATACCACATTAGGAAGACTCTCTTCATGATGGATGTGGTGAGGCACTGGAACAGATTACCCAGGGAAGTTGTGGATGCTTCATCCCTGGAAGTATTCAAGGTCAGGCTGGATGTGGCCTTGAGCAGCCTGATGTAATGGGAGGTGCCTTTGCCTGTGGGAGGGTGGGTTGGAACTAGATGATCATTAAGGTCCCTTCCAACCCCAAACATTGCATTCTATGGTATTGTTAATTTCACTGGACTAAATCCGTATGAATACATCTTTGAATAACATCTGACAGTGTGAATGATGTTTAGGTAAAGACTGAACAGGAAAGGTATACTTAAGTGTAACCAAAGATTTAATTTTTTTATTTCATTAGAATCAAACGTTTGAATAAGGTTAATGGCTTAACATACAGATGTTATTTACTGCGGAAAGGGGCCTGTGCAACCATATTAATTTATTGATTTTTTTTATTTTGTCTTTTATGATTTAGGGTCACTCAATGGATGCCTAAGATGTCACTCAATAGATGCCATGTCTGTTGTTGCCCAATTAAATAAAAAATTCAATCTTACACCAGTTTCTCTTTCTTTTAAATGCAGCAATGTTTAAAATGCAAGACTCTTAAACATACTTTTGGCTCAATATTGTCAGGAATGTACTGGGCCAAACCGCAAAATTATCTTTACAACACCTTAGTTAGTTACCATAAGTCTCAGTAATGAAGCGAAAAACATCACTAACACACTAAATGCTTGGTTACGTCTGCTGTACTTTTGATCTTTAGTCAGTTTCAGAGAGAGTGTGGCAAAATGTGGATATCTTCTTTTACTTATTCTTTTTTTTTCTTTCTAGACACTCAAGAAATTAAAGCTTTGTTTTCCTTTGAAACTTGCTTCACATTCAGCTATTTTTATTTCTCTAAAAAGCTAAACATTTGTTTAGAGAAATTGAAAGATGGAACTACCTTCCCATTATGTTCTGGTTTCGTCAAGTCAATAGGTGTCAAAACAAATACCTACTTTGGTTTTGGTTTCTGCAGAAACCAAACTAGGGATAGAGCAAGTCCCACAGTCCTTTTCTTTTCACTAACAGTGAAAGTGGCCTAGCTTCTTAATGCTCAGGAGATGAAGGAAGTGATGGGTCATTTTAAACAGCCTCCTCACTCCATGATTACAGTGCAGCAGCATATACTTGATCCCTTTAATGGAAAAAACCCACTCCTTTCTCCTCTGTTTCTTTTCCTGCGTCAGGGAGCAAAGAACAGCAAAGTTCAAAGATAGTGGACCACAGTAAGAGCAGACACACAATTGAACCATTATTAAGCACTCTCTAAAGCATAGTTACTACCAGAAGAACACACAGTATCAGTCAGAAAAAATAGCTGAGGAGAGATAGATAATGTAAAATCTCTCTAACAAATGTGAGATTTCAGAAATACCCCTGAATGACTGTTCTCCATAACCCTGTAGGCCACACTGTATTAAATTATTATCACTTATGTAACCATTTCCTCAGGTTTCACTGACCTTGACGACCATACAGTAATCATATCTTTGAACGTCACTGAAGAGTTTTTACAGTGTAATGCGACAGGCAGATGGAACACGCAGAAATTTTTCTACTCACTATTCATAGATATGTATGGATTGTATAAGCCTATTATAAAAGAAATCCATCTCATGTCAAACTTGATTTTTATGAAGTTTTCTGACAATATTGCAGATTCTTACAGTATGCTGTTATTAAATTTAAGTCTATTAATATCCTCCATACACTTCCCACTCAGCTAAATTTCTCTGATCTTTTCTGCTGCATGGAAGGTTCTTGAGCCATGGTGACTTGGTGACTGCTTAGGAGCATCCATATTTGGCATCACTAAACAGAAAAAATTTCTTATAAATCACTGACATTACAGAGCTGTTGTTAGTCCTTTATAGTCAATGTAAAGAGTTGCTTAACTGCAAAAAGAACTTGACAGAAAACCTTGGTGGTCTTGATTTCAAAAATCAGGAAGTTATCTCACTCACAACTGACTTAGGAACTCAGATCCAGAAACAGTCTCATATAATATGTGCTTGAACCAATGTGCCATGTGCTTTGTCTTGCTTATGGCCAGCTGTTTGCAATGTGCTTCTTTGTACTTCTGATAAGCAGATGAACAGATACAGTGCAGTCACATCCCAGGAGATGACGAACATTAAGAACTGCAAACTCCTATGCTGTCTTGTGGTTAGATAGTAGTTTGCACGTTATGCAGTGCTGGTACCAAAAGGTTGAGCAGCACTTATTGTTTTATAAGATTTGCTGATGCCCAGATGCATGCTTTCTGTTTGGAGGAAAGACCTGGTGTGGAGTCAAAAAAATTTGAGTTTCAGAGCATCATCAGCCTGAGACTGTTAAAACTCAGAGCTTCTGCTTCCTAAAGACATCCTCCAGAACAAAAATCCTCTACCCTTCCATGAGGTGAAGGCTCCAAGGGATAAGCAAGAAGAATTATCTTTCACTAGCAGAAGGATCATTGCATGATGGAATTACATATTACTTCTCAGTGGGGTGAGGATGAAGAAGTGAGGATGGGAAACTAGTAATATTATCACATGAATAAGGTAAAGAACAAAACCAAATGATATCCCCCCCCAGTAGTCCAGTGAAAGAGCTGGATGATTGCTGGCTGAAAGCTAATGCTGACATGATTTCTGTGACTTAAGCTAATGAAAGACCTTTTGGAAAACTTAATGTTTATTTATTTACTTACTTATTTTTACCAAAGAAATATAAAGAGATTGAAATTTAATGCAACTAAACAACTTCCAAAATAAATGAGACTAAACAGATTTTCTATGTCCTTCTGGGAATTTGTACTAAAGCTTAAAAAATATATATATACTGGGTCATCTTTGATGAGATCTCAGTATGCTGAAGGTTGAACTGGGATTTACTTTTCTCCTGGGGATGACAGTCTTAAAAATGGGAGGGAGGTAGAGGGAAAAGTTGGTGGTCCAGTCTAATGCATTGCTGCTGTCATTTTGAGGAATAAGTTCCAGAAGAATGCATATGCTCAAAGGATTACAGAAATCTTAATCAATGTATTTAAAAGACTTACTTCTGTTTGTAATTTATTTTAGTTTAGTATCAGGAAAATTCATCCACATAAAAAGAAATTGTCGGCATATTACCTAAAACACAAGTTAGTTTTCTAATTCATTATTTAATAGCAGAAAAAGGTTTAAAATAATAAAATCAGTGTTTAAAATAGTGCACCAAAAGTAAGAAAACTGTGCAGTCAGCAAAATCTTGCAATTTCCTTAAATGCTTCTGTGTTTTTATGATGGAGATAATCATGAAGCAGTTCTGCAAGACATCTGTTAATCAACGTTCATCGTGACTGAGCTGAAGTTCTTATTGGTTGCTCAGGACTACCCAGCCACTAAAGAAGAATCTACACTCATTAGGATTAACTGCTTTTTTGTCCCCCACCCCAGAAAAATCCAGAGAAATAAGTCAGAAGTTACAATGATTCTGATGCCAGCATTTCTTGTATATTGAATCCAAATCACATATTGTCTGGATTTGTAGGAAGGAATAGAATTTTAAGGAGCAGCATTGGTGTATCTTTCCAGATGCTGGGTTTTTTTTTCTTTTGTGAACAGACAGCTCAGTGTTAGAGTGTACAATTCTTTGAGTAGATAAAGTACTAATATTGTTTTTAGCTTTTTCAGTCACTTCTTTCACACAGTTTCTAATCACTTCTTTATTTATATGGATTTGAGAAACTCTAGTTTTAAAGTAATTACTTGGAATATGCCTTACAAGACACTAATGTTAGAGGTCATTCATTATGATGAGAACAAGAACTGAAATTTAGGACAATTATAAATTCTCTAAATACAAACACCCTGCAATACAAATCCTAACACAGCAGAATAACCATTAAATGTGATAACAAGTTCACCTAAACACCACCTGTTTTAGCAGCCATCTAGATGTAGTGTTTTAAATTTGTAGCCTGTTAATCCTGCCTCTTCTCACTCTCCCAAAACATGTGATGCCCAGTGTCAACTAAAACACAATATTCTTCCATAAACTGTGAACAACAGAGAGACATCAAATCAGAGGTAGAAATAAGTGGTAGCAGAAAATGTCATACCATACAATGGAACAAGTACTGCTAGCGTTGTGATTAGTCTTAGTGAAATGGTGTAGTGCAGGACCAGGTGCTAGGACTTTAACGTGAGTTTCGGTGTTGAACTGTCTACAGCATTTGCTTTAAGTGTCCTCCAAGGACAACACTGTGTGTCAGGTTGAGTGCCTCATCCTGATAGGGTCTCCCATCTTTCATGACTGCTGTTCTTTTTTTATACCTTAACAATGCTTATGTGTTTCTTTGAAGCTGCTTTTGCTTCTGCTTTACTTTTCTCATTCACTACAAAATGCACCAATCTGGATTCTCTTTTTTTAAGCTGAATGTTGGACTTCCTCTCTACAGCAAGTCCTGGTGAGATACTGTCTGTGTTTTCTCAGCTGGATATCTTGGTTTCCCACATATGATATGTACAATCTTTGAAGCATAACACAGGAAAGCACTCACAACCTGCCTTACTCAACAAATTTTGCTTTGTAGAGGATTTAAAAGGCTTCTGAAAACTGCAAATTGCAGAATAATTAGCTAGACAGGGAACAGTTTGGTCCAGTAGCAGCAACATTTTGCTCTAATGTCATTGAAGATATCTACATAGCCATCTTATAAAAACATTATATTAAGCTGTGCTTTGATATATTTTCCTGAGGTGAGAAAGCACATGAAATACTGAGGTGCTGAACCTCATGTTAACTTTGTAGTTAGTCTTTTCCTCTGTTTCAACAATTCTGCTGTTACAAAAAAAACCAATAAAGAAGGTCTGTGTAGTTTACTTATTTGGTAACAGCTTGTAAACCCATCACGTACAAAAATGTAGAGCCCAATCTAATACCATTTATGCCAATTAAGATTTAATATTGATTTTAATAACTGTGGGCTGTGTGCTTAGATGGGAAATTTCACAGGAAAAGAAAATGGTACAAATCTGGCCATGTATCCACTCTGTACTGGCCATGCCTCACGTCCCCACACAGCAGAATCACAGAATCACAGAATGATCTGTGTTGGAAGGGACCCACAAGGATCATGGAGTCCAACTCCTATCCCTGCATAGGACAACTGTAACATTCACACCATGTGTCTGAGGGCATTGTCCAAATGCTTCTTGAATATTTTTAGGCTTGGAAACATGACTACTTCCCTGGGGAGCCTGTTCCAGTACTCCACCACCCTGTGAGTGAAGAAGCTTCTCCTAATGTCCAATCTAAACCTCTCCTGGCATGTCTTCCTGCCATTCCCTTGGGCCCTATAATTGGTCACCAGAGAGAAGAGATCAGGTCCTCCTTCCCTTGTGGGAAAGCAGAAACTGCTATGAGGTTCCCCCTCGGTCTTCTCTTCTCCAGGCTGAACAGACCAAGAGACTTCAGCTGCTCCTCATATGCCTTCTCCTCTAGACCCTTTAACAACTTTCTGGCCCTTCTCGTGCCACTCTCCAGTAGCTGGATATCCTTTTTATACAATGGTGCCCAAAACTGCACACAATACTCAAGATGGGTCTGCAGTGTTGTGGAGTAGAGCAGGACAATCTCCTTCCTTGACTGGCTAGCCATGCCATGCTTGATGCATGCCAGGACATGGTTGGCCCTAGGGTGTGGAGCTGTTGGAACAGGTCCAGAGGAGGGCTACAAAGATGATGAGAGGGCTGGAGCACCTTCCATATGAGAACAGGCAGAGATAGTTAGGCTTGTTCAGCCTGGAAAAGAGAAGGCTCTAAGGAGATCTTATAGCGACCATCCAGTACCTGAAAGGAGCCGACAGGAAAGCTGGGGAGGGGCTGTTCACAAAGGCTTGTAGTGATAGGATGAGGGGGAACAGTTATAAACTGGAGAGGGGCAGATTTAGGCTTGACATAAGGAAGAATTGCTTCACTATGAGAGTGGTGAGGCACTCGTACAGGTTGCCCAGAGAAGTTGTGGCTGCCCCATGCCTGGAGGTGTTCAAGGCCAGACTGGATGGGACCTTGGGCAGCCTGGTCTAGTGGGAGGTGTCCCTGCCTGTGGCAGGGGGGCTGGAACTAGATGATCTTTAAAGTCCCTTCCAACCAATTCTATGATTCTATGATTCTCTTGGCTGCCAGGGCACATTCTTGGCTCAACTTGCCATCGACCAGAACCTCTAGATCCCTTTTCACAGAGCTGCTTTCCAGCCTCTGTTCCCCATTCTGTGTGTATATCCAAAGCTGCCACGTCCCAGGTGCAAAACCCAACACTTGGCCTTGTTAAATCTCATATGGTTTGTGATTGCCCAGCTCTCCAATTTGTCTAGATCCCTCTGCAGGGCCTCTTTGCCCTTAAGACCTGCACCCAGGTAATTTATCCAGGAAGATACTGGTCCTAAGATGTATCCCTGTGGAACTCTGCTAGTGACTGGTCACCAGGCAGGTGTAACTCCATTCAGTATGACCGTTTAAACCTGACCCATCAGCCCATTTTTCACCCACTATATTATGTTTATCCATCTGTATGCCAGCCATATTTTTTAGTATGTTAGGAATTAATCAGAAATTAAAATAAGTTAGTAGGCTCTTCTCTGCATTTTTCAAATAAGACCAACTACTTCTGTGACAAGGTCAATACATACCATGTTATTAAAGAGAAACAGAAGCAAGAATGCATGCAGAGAATAGAAAAAATATTTTTTCTTGGAAAAGAAAAAGTAGAATGTTTAACTGGGAACAAAGTTCAATATTTGTATCTTTAAAAACTTTTTTATAATAGAAAAGAAACTAATGATGTATTCTTTTTCCTGAAACAGTCTCCTTTGTAAACTTATTAAAAATAGCAGGAAAAGCAAATCTTCCAGAAAGAATCTGTTTGGCTTTTTTGATATCCGTTCCAGGCTGGACAAATAGACCTGGATGTACATTCCATCAAACAATTTTCAAAACAGGTAACAGTGATAGAAATAATAATAGAAGAGGCTGTATTGGCAAGGGTGTCACCACAGGCTCTTGGAATAGATGACACAAAAATCTGCTAGGAATGCTGCACATGTCCTGCCTTGGTGCACAGGGAGAGCAAGATAATCTCATAAGACACCTCCTTTCCTCATGATTCTTAAAAAGATTTTTCAGACTTTCAAGACAAGTACTGGCTTAGCAGACAAACTGTTACTAAAGAGGCTGCAAGTGTAGGAAGAAAATTACTGTCATCATTTAGATGAAATATGAAGTGCTGAAAAACTGTGCTCTATTCCAATATCCTGGGCTGGCTTTGAGTATACTGGTGTTTCTGTTTGTTCCTTTGTTTGTTTTATTTTTAGGTCTTGATTTCTTTTCTGTCAATAAAGGTAAGCCCTAGAGAAAAGGTGAGTTTTTATTCCAAATGTATACAGTTTTTTTAGAACAGGTTGGAGAGACAGGAGCAGATGGATAACATTTGGGACATTTTGTCAAATCATCTGTTAATAAGTGAGAAATTGACACTGTCTGCATTAAGCAAAGTCCTTCTGTTTCTAGTACTGCAAGCAGCCCTGAAGATATTCTCTGAGAATGTTTTTCATGATGGACAACTGAGGTAAAAATAGTACTATTTGCAACAGCTAATAGCCATATCACAGCTCCTTGAACCAAAACCTCTGTTGTGATCACGCCTGGACTTATATCATCATAGATGTAACTTTTTACGAGTAATAAACCTTACTGAGCTTGCCCAGAGAGAACTAATGCAACATATGGCTTCCAAAATCTTTTTCTACTGTTTCTGAGAAACAAAACAAACATATTACCAGGTGGTTGCTGTTGCTGCCAATCTAGCTGGTATCAACATGCCTGTCACTGCTTTGTGTCCCCTGATATTCCTAAGATATGTCTTTTTTCATAATATGTACCTATGGCCTCTTCCATTTCTCATTCAACAGTTTCACAGAATCATGCTGCGACTTAAAAGATACTGTATGCTGTGGAAATAAAATAGAGATTTAATTGTATTTTGTTATTCAAATTAGTGATTTGGAAAGAAATGCTAGGATATGAAAACATCTATCATGAGTCTTTTGAAAACTGTAACTTTCCCATTCTTTAGAAGCGTTGTAAGTTACAATTGGTACTATTATTCTAGACACGTATTCTAGAACATTGTAAGTCAACACCAGAGTATGTAAACAAAGTGTAATCTCTTATATCATCAGATGGTGTGTATAGAACAAAACTGCCAATTTCTCCACTTGCATGCAGCATTTTTCAGTGTTTCAGCATTATTAGAATAGTCAAATAATGCTGCCAAGTAAGAAGAATTTTTTCCTCATAAACGTCTAGATTTTGCAATGATGTACAGACATACTATTTGTCATACTATTCAATATGCATGGATGGAATTAGGAAAGTAAAAACTCAGATGTTGAAACTAGTGAGTTGGAAAACTGAGGAAAATATAAGGCCAGTGGTCAAAGGAGAAAAGGCTGAGGCACTTGATGCCTGTTTTATATAATTTTTGGGGATAAGGTCTGCCATGTCATTTCCCAGTTTCCTGAGATAAGTGATATAATTTCTGAGAATGTAACAGTAGCTACAGCAGAAGAAGACAAAGGAAGGAATGCTTAGCCCACCTGGACATGGGACAGAAGGTCTTGAGACTGCTGATTAATGTCACTGAAAGGTTGCTTTCCGCCATCTTTGAAAGATTATGTTGATTGGGAAAATTCCTGATGGTTAGAAAATCCAAATGTCACATCCATCTTTATGCAGGGCAAGCTGGAGGATGTGGGCAACTAGAAGCTAATCAGCAGTCCTTGATTCCTGGAATGAGCAAGTGTTTCTAAAAGCCATTTCCAGGTGCTTGAAGAACAAATGTGTGACTGGGAACAGCCAGTGTGGGTTTGCCAAGGGCAAATTATGGCTGACCAGCCTAATAGCTTTCCATGATGACCTGCTCAATGGTAAAGGAAGAACAGTGGAGGTGCTTAACTAAAGCCCTGGATGGTGGGATACATGGAAGTCTGTGGACATCATCAGACTGGGGTGTAAAGGTTAATACACAGGGCAGTGCTGCTATTCACAGCAGCTTCAACATACTGGGGACAACTTGTGAGGTACAGCAAAGATGAATGATTTTGCCTTTATAGCCAATATCTGCAGGAACAACAGAATTTGCTCCAAAGCATTAATTTTTCTCTTAAGCACAGAACCAAGGCATAGTCTTTTCTAAGGAAGACAGTAATATTATCAGCTGTTGTCACTGTACAGTTTGCTGGAAAATACTTTACACGATGTCATCTATCGACACATCTACCCCGCAATGTTGTTATTCTAAGACAACACAGACATATGAATCACATTTTGGCAATCCTATTTCATGTGCTGTCACTCATCTTAGACAACTAGTTGAGCTACTGAAGTGCTAGTATTCGATTTTTAATACTTTAAGAATCTTGTATATTCTGATGTGGCTGGTAGGTATTAGTGGAACTGTTACTGGCTACAATGTTGGTTCTCACTATTCATGCTAAAGCAAACTGAAAGTGTTGTAAAGAACTGCAACAAGCTGCCCAGGGGAATGCTGGAGTCACCATACCTGGAGGTATTTAAATGACATGTAGATGTGCGCTTAGGGACATGGTTTAGTGGTGTACTAGGCAGTGTTAGGTTTATGGTTGGACTTGATGGTCTTAGAGGTCATCTCCAACCTAAATGATTCTATGATTCTCTATAACTAACAATAGGTAGGGATCTTTCTCTTCATAGTTTAACCTTCTGCCAATATTCTGCTTCAAGTAAATACAAGTCTGAAGACAGAAATAAACAAACAAATTAAAGAAGAAATGAAACAAAACTTCTCCATTTCAAGTTGTCTGTCCCTCCTCTTGTTTTATGATGATATTTAGCCTTAGAGGTTTTCTGAGGCATCAGAAAACCTCTACTTTCATTAAAGGATCAGAGAAAACATTTCCTGTTTTTTTCACTCCATACACTATTTCTATACTCCTTGCACTGGTGCAAGATCAGCACCATAATCTTCACATAACTTCCCTCCCCTACTATCCCTTAAGATTATGTCTTGGAGTAACTCCCGCAGTCTTGTTCCCAGTCTCTTGCATTTCCTCCCAGGCCACACTTGCATGATTTCTCCTAAAGCTAATTCTGCAGTTGCTATGTGTCTCTGGATTGAAATCTTCCAAACAGGTTCACTGGTCACTTACAAATCAGAGCTCATATACAAGCATGCACTCCCTGATAAGCTTTGGAGGTGAACAGAAATAATTTATATTTATTACTCTATATTACTTTTTTTCCTGTGGCATATACCTCTGTCCAAATGTGCCTGAATAGTTGATTGGTTTAAGATTATCTGCTTTTAGAAGACAGGTAACATATTGGGTCTTGTTTTATAAAGGCACTTGGCTACATTTAGCATTGGGCTAATAAAAACATACTTTCAATATGCAAATATATAGTTTATATATTAAATAAACAGAGAAAAAGAAAGTGGCTTTCAGAACTGGAGACAAATATTTCACTTTCTTAGAAGATAATGCAATTTGGCTGATTTTTCTGGCAATCACAGAAGGTGAACTAAAGGCTGCTTCTTTAGATGTCTCATTTGGATGACTTGGTGCCCTTCTGAAGTGTTACCATTAAATTGCACCCCAAGTACTATTAAGAAATTGAAAAGTAGGGAATCTGGGATCAGATGTAAAATGCTACTAGACTCTTTTTCCTTGTGATAAGCAGATGTACTGACTGTGTAGAATCACTGCAGCAAGTTGTAAATGGTGTATGAAATTAAAAATCCTCTGCCCAGTGCACAGAGAGACCACAGATAACACTGCAGTTACTGCTGTGTTGTGGTATTTGAAGTGATATTTAACTTAGATACATCCTTTGACAAAAACCAAGCAAGCAAACAAAGAAAGAAATCAGAGCAGAAGTATGAAGCAAATTGTAGGTCGAAGGAATTAACATTAAGCTATATTTTTTTTGTTCTTATCTCCTCTTCACAGTTTCCTCCAACCTTTCCCACCAGAATTCATTTGAAGAGCATCTTATGTAGAGAGTTGGACACTGGTAAATTACCTTACTAGTAGACAGCTCCTGTGTACTTATGCTTAAGTCCATGGGATATGCAGACACACTTAGATGATCCACAGATGGGAAGAGAAAAGGAGGGTCAAGAAGAAAAACTCATCTTGAACAGTCGAAGTTAAAAAGAGGTAAGGAGATGAGTTCAAAACCTACACTTCAAACCTGTCTCCGTGTCCTGCAGCTTTCCAGCCTTATTAACAAAAGGAAATAGCTAGTTTTTTAAACAGCCTTTAAAGGTCTTTTAGCTTTGATGAAGTGGGTGAACCACTTATTTTTTCTACTCTCATCCACGACTATATCTTGCATAAGTAAGGAAAAAAGAAGAGAGAGATGTGTGAGGAAATCTCCAAGTGAATTTTTGCCATTTCATTTTGCATTTTTGAAGTTGCTTTATTTTACAAGAAAGGCATAGAAAATGCCTAAAAGTCAGTGTGCATTGATGTGAAAGATACTGAAATAATTCTAGAAATAGATGGTGAGCAAGTAATTAATTATGCTCTTTTTCTCCATTTCATAAATGTCTACACAATATTTTGAAAAGTATTTTACATCTTATATTTTCAATTTGATGTCTTCCTTCCCTTCTGTTTTGCTTTACTAATCTAAGCTGACAACAATGCTAAGGCTCCTGCTTTATGAATAGCTGTTATGCACTTGTCTTTTCCTAGGTTATCTAAAACCAATCTGCCTTTAAAATGGTGTCCTTCTATCTGCCATTTTTCCATCCTTCTATGAAAAATGTGATCCTGAGTGAGGTTAAACTGAGTACCACTAGCATGCAGCCTAGTAAAAGGTTTTGTGCTAGGTGATATATTCATGGCAAACCATAAAATGAAGATTACTCTTCTAAACATTTCTATGATACATTGTTGGCAAAAAAAAAGTGATATGAGTGTGTATATGATGGGCCTTGATATTTTATATTTGGTTTACTTTGCATGAATATTGAAGTCACTCAAGCTAATGTCTTAATATTCAGAGCACACTGAAGCTTTATGTATATCATCAGATGTTATATATAAAACTGAAAAAAACCTGAAAGAAAGTTTGTAATAATACATTTTAGAAGTGAAGCAATGATTTGGTCACTACATTAACTCTGTCATGTTACACATGTTCATGAATGCTCTTATATCTTCAAAACAAGCTGCTGCATATGACAGCATAGATTACACAGATTTATTAAAGTTTAAATATAATAAAAATTGAACTAGATCTCAATAAGTGATTATTAATTAGTCCAATACTCATTGCCTGTCCTAAACTAAGGTGAATCTTTTTGGTATGCATTCTGCATAGGCAACAAACCCAGACATTTCCTCTACTTCCCTAAGTTAATAAATATATGCTAAATAAGTCTTGCTTAACAATGAGAACACCAGCCATATGTGCAAAAGAGAATTGCGATAGACTTAAGTTTAGGTGATTGTTTCCTTTAATGCTAGTTGGGGCAGAGAGTGTCCGTAATTACCAGTGAGCCTGTACATCTTCTTGTGGGTACAGAGTGAATAAAAATATAGAGTTAATGATCTTTTTAAGCTATCAGAATAACGTAAGATGTACCTTGATTCCCTCCCTGCCCCCCGAACCCTTCAGCTTGCTAAAAGCTTTGTCTTTTAGGTTTTTACAAGCATTTTCACTTTTCAAATTAAGCAAACTCAGCAGGGAAATCTTTGTAGGGTGGAAGACATTTTAGGAAAATTATTATATATAGCACAATTATAGACCTGAACAAATAACTAATTTCTTGGTTCACTGGCAATTCAGAAAAGAGGAATTCAACCAGTGCAAGGTGAATTTTAATTCATCCTTCAGCTTAACCAGCAAATAAAGAAGAAATTATTTGTGATGATATGAAATATTTGCTGCAAAATGAGTATTTCATTTCAAACATGAGCATTTATAAGGGTTTAAAAAGATAAAGGAAATGTAAAGCCAAAATATTAATTCACATATTTGATTTTAGAAAAATCCTCAACTTTTATATTTTTTGACATGAGCTTTTAGTCAAACATTCTAATAGACAAAACATTTTGATGTCTGCAAATCTGTATTTTTCACCAGAGGAAACAGAGTCCTGCTGGGAATTATTATCCATGGCTAATATTCCAGTGAATACAAAACTTGATCCTAGAGCTACTAAGAAATGGAACAACTTGTGTACCCACTTAAGCTTACATATCTTCAGAAACAGCATGTTTGCATACATTCAGTGAAGTCACACTAAAAAAAAACAAACTGAGCATGTAACAGGAAAACTTTTCCCCAATTTGCCTCCTTTTAGACTCTAGATACCCTCTATCTGCCTCAACTAAATATTCATACAATACGGCTTTTTTCCCTTGCTCCAGATCAAGATGGACTCAACCCATTCCCATGCCATAGATGAAGTAACAATTATCTCAGTATTTTTCAAGGTTCTGACATCTGCAAGCAGACTGAAGTAAGAAGAAATATTCAAAACCTCATCACACTCAGGCTGATTTGAAAGCCATGTACTTTTCTTAGCATGCTGCCTACTTTTCCCCACTGGAGAAGCAACAGGGGTAATATTCTATAGCACTGCAGGATGTGCAAAATGTTTGAAGAGGAATGTTTAAATTGCTAACATCTGGTGGAATTCAAGTAGATTCTTTATATTATCTTTCAGGAACTCAGTGGTAGCTGCTGAAAACTACACAGAATAAAGATATTGTTTAAGATTCATTGCAGACAACTGTTCATTGTAGACAACTGTTTTTTGTGAATCTATCCCCAGTTTTGTGATCCTACAGTTGTTTCGCTGATCTGGATAAAGTTAGCACATGACAATATTTGACAATTCAAAGGGTTTGGCAAAATAAAGATGGACATTAACATCTGGATACTCCAATGTATTCAGTGTTTTGCTCATTTGCATGCATAAAAATTTAGTTGATGTGCCTCTTCAATTGTCCTTTGTGTACATAAATGAAGACTTTATTTCACCACCAAGGAACCTCAATATAGTGCCTTTCTTTTGTGTTTTTTATTATTGGGGTTTGTTTCACTTTTAACTGCTTGTAAGTCCTTTAGATTTTGTTCTAAAATACCAATACATGAGACAATAATACCATAGTTTTTGAAATACCTAAGAGGAATGAGAACTGGATGGTAAGAAGTTATAAATGACCACAGCAATTCAGAAAAATTACACAAAGTCCTGTAATCTGATTCTTATGCATGGTTACCAGAACAACATACTTCAAAAGAGATATGTAACATTTGATGGAGCTAATTCACAAAAAATAGCTTTAAATTAAATTTTTGTTATAAAACTATAAAGTTAATGGTTTGCTTGTGTCTCACAATTAGGATAAAAAAGGCATAGGAATTTATGTATGAGACACTGAACTGAAGATAATCTTAGTCTTGAAAAAAATATCTAGTCTTGAAAACAGATCTAAATAATACCTGTGCTCTATTACAAAAATACAGATATGGGATTTAGACTTGCACTGTGCATGATAGATGCACTAGATACTGATATACATAAATCTAGGTAGATACTGATATATTGAGGTATGGCAGTTGCACGGATATTTCAGTGTAAATTGTTTTCCTTTTTAATTTCTTTGGCTGTTCTTTGAATCCTGTTTTGTGCAAATGAATATAAATATGTTATCATTGTGAACAATAAATCGATATTGCATTTCTTTGCAATTGATATTGCAATTTTTTTCCCTTTTGATCACACAAGTAAGTTTTCTAAAAATTACTGAAAAAATTCTCAGCACAGCTTTCTATGAAATTCACTGAGTACTGATAAACTTTTGTTGCCTTTTGCTATCTATATGTCTTTGTATTTCTAGTAGTGTCTTTTTGTGATTTTTTTTCTGTCTCTTTTTGTGATTTTTCTGTCTCTTTTCATGATTTTTCTGTCCCTTTTTGTGATTTTCTATGTCTGTGATTTTTTTTCTTTCTACATCATTTTTAGCCTAGATAGTAGTATGTAGACATCTTTTATGTTCATAAGTCAACAGTAACTTCTTGGTTCTTTTACTAATAAACCTTAGTGTATTATTTGAGGGTTTTATATGCCCATGGTGGCAGAAGAGTTCATTCACTTAAAAACGTATTAGACTAATACTGAGAAAATGCTCAATATTTACAGTGTTTTATATACTTATCATACTATGCTAATTAATAGAGATTTAAATCCATGCAGTCTAGTTCACTAATTTGTCATGACATTAATACTAATTTATTATTTAATATGCAAAGACAGTATGCTTAATATTTGTAATGTGTGTTAAGAAATCCTGAGAAGTTTGTTAAGCCAAATGCACTTGGAGAGAAAGCAATTAAAGGATTTGGATGTCTTTGTGAGAACTTTCAGTAGTTTGCCTACTGTCTAAAAAGGCGCAGAGGATAAATTCAATTTTAAGAATTTCAAAATTAACTACAGCTCTACTGTTTTAGGAAATAGTTGAGTGGAAGCTCTGTTCTTGAGAGTCAAGATTTGTTCCTTGCATGTTCCCAAGATATACTGAAGATATTATTTCAAAATTATGTGGTTTTCCCATCAAAGTAGAAAATAATGCTCTCCCTTCTTGTTATTTTTGCAGTTTCTTCATGGTTTTGCAGTATAATATATGCATGATTTTATATGGAGAAATTGTGATAAATTACAATGTGGGAAACATCTCTTCTGTGGGATAGATAAGAAATAGGTACTCATGTAGGAAGGAACAGATAAATCCTCTTTATCTGTGTTTATCCTTGACTGTGTTAGGTTTTCCTGGTCTATGCAGTGGTCTTGCTATAGTGAAAGTGATCTTTTAGGTACAACTGATTTTTTGTCAATTACTCTTAAATGACGCGGAATATGAAATGTCCATCTGAACAAATACTCAGACATTTACACAATGATATAATGGTGGTGTCAAAAACACACAATGAACTCTGAGCATGAGAGAGAAAAAAAGATTTCTCAGGAGAAATATGTTGATCAGAGATTTTCTCCTGTAAGACAAGCATGTGGTCAAACATCAATAACTGCAAGTGTTCATAAACAGAGGATAAACTTGGTCTACCCAACAAACCGAAAAGCATTGTTTAGAGAGAATCATTATGAAATTTTAGCAAATTTTTAACTTGGGAATTTACAGTGTTTGACAATGTGTAACTATAGTATGACATAATATTGTACTATAATCAAGTTTTTGTTGTTTCCAGGAATGACACTGAATGTGTTTCTAAACAGCATATTTTATTCACTTCATATAAATGACTGAAGATGAATGATACGAATAATTTTATGTGATGCATGTTGGAAATAAATATCACTCATGGTGGAACTGCAAATGTAGAGGTAGGATCAAAATATCCTTCAAACTATGGACTTAAAAAATCATATAAATGGTAGGTCTCTTGCATTTGCACTGAAACACATATGTGCTCAGAACACATATTGACTTTACATAACTAAATAAAGCAGGAAAATAAATTAATTTAAAATAAACTTTAGTCTCAGATGATGACTCTTTCTACAGGACTGTCTCTAGAGCAAGTTGGATAGATTTACCCAGAGTATAGGGAATTGTAGTATTCAGATGAGCAAGGAGAATATGAAACAAAATATTACAAGTTTTAAACCAGAGTTATAGATTATTGTTTGAATTCAAAGGCAAGGAAAAGTAGAGTTAATTTCCCCAAAACATTCCAAAGGCTTCCACTTTGATCATTTTCTCCTCAAAATAAAAGGTATGTACTTCTTCTCTCCAAGCATACAGGTTAAGCACTAACAGACCATAAATAAAGGACTTATACTTAGAATTTCTGACAAAAAAACACCTCTCTCCTCTACAGGCACGTCTTCCCACACTTGTATATCTCATGGAAGAATTTAATGCAAAGTTGATAAACACAGATTTCCTAATTTGTTGCAGAGAAAGAGTGGAAAAGTATGAAATATTCTAGAAGCAATAATAGACAATATTCAAATATTGTGCATGACTATTTAGAATAGAATAGAATGGGATAGAGCAGAACAGAATATTTCAGTTGGAAAGGACATATAAAAATCATATAGCCTAACTGCCTGACCACTTCAGGGCTGACCAAAAGTGAAACCATGTTATTAAGGGCATTGTCCAAATGCCTCTTAAACACTAACAGGCTTAGGGCATTGACCACCTCTCTAGGAACAGTAAAGAACTGCTTCCTAATGGGCAGTCTGATCATCCTATAATGCAGCTTTGAATGATTCCCCAAAACCATAGCACTGGGCACAAGGAAGAAGAGATCACACCTCCCTCTCCACTTCCCCTCCTCAGGAAGCTGTGGAGAGTAATGACATTGCCCCTCAGCTTCCTTTTGTCCAAACTTGGCTAGCCCACATTCCTTAGCCACTCCTCACAGGACATGTCTTCCAGCTCTTTCACCAACTTTTTTTGCTCTCTCTGGATACATTCTAGTGCTTTCACAACCTTCTTAAACTGTGGGACCTGGAGCTGCACACAATACTCAAAGTGAGGCCACACAATGCTAAATATAGCTGGCTAATCCTCACTTCTGACTGACTGTTTGTGCTGTGTTTGATGACCCCCAGAATGCAGTTTTCCCTCTTGGCTGCCAGGGCACACTGCTGACTCATATTGAGTTCACTGTCAACTAGCATCCACAGATCCATCTCTGCAGGGTTGCTCTCCACCACTTCTCCCCCACATCGAACTTTTGCCCAGTGTTACTCCATCTAAGGTGCAGAGTCTGGCATCTAGACTTGTTAGATTTCATACCATTAATCACTGGTCCATGATCCATTCTATCTAGATGCCTCTGCAAGACATTTTGTCTCTCAAGAGAGTCAACATCACCTCCCAGTTTGGTATCACCAGCAAACTTACTAATGGTGCATTCAAGTCCTGCATCCCAGTCACTGAAAAATGTTAACAAACCAATTGAATAACTGATGAAAAATGAAAAATAACCTGCTCCACTGAAATCAGAGCTTCTCCAAGCTCAGAGCTTCTCAAAAACACATGTTTAGATGCTGAAGTGTGAATTTATGGGCTTGATTTTACCTTTTTATCTACAAATCCAAACAGGAGTAGAGCACTGTTCAGTTCATTAAAGCACATGGAGTGGGCTCTGGAAGTAGATAAAAAAATAGCAATGTGTATACTTTGGCTGCATATGACAAACAGAAGTAAGGGTTTCTTTAAGTCAAATCTGAACTGAATCTGCAATAATGGGCATTGCAGAGCTCACACAAGCTGTAGATCAGCCCTTACTCAAGCTCACACCAACACTCCCATGGCACTACTCATTCACTATGACTTTTTAGTAGAATGCATTTTAAGACAAGGTTTGTAAGAGAATTATTTATTTAGCAAGATATGTTGAAATGGTTTCTTTGATGGTCTTTGTCCCTTCCTGTCAGCCCTAAACACTGGTCATAACAGTAGTTAAAAAATGTATATAGCTATTAAAGACTATTAAGAGTAACTAGTGATAGAAAGACTCTGATTTTCATTCATCAAACACCTTTTTTTTTGCTCAAAGTACCTCCTCCATCCCTCTTACACCAGAAAAATACAAAGTGGTCAAGCACTGTGACAGGCAGCCTAGGAAAGTGGTGGAGTTGGCCATCTCTGGTGGGGTTAAAAAAATGTGCGGACATGGCACTTCAGGATGTGGTTTAGTAGACCTGATGGTGTTGGACTGGCAGCTGGACTTGATAAAATGCGATAAGTGAAGTGAAGTTCACTGATTAAGGATTTTTTTTTTCTCCACCAGCCCACAATTTTCAGTCCTTGACAGAACACAATTTCCCTTTGCACAGTTGTTTTCTTTTCATACGGTCTTAACATAATGAATACCTTGGGGTATGTGAGAGGTGTTTTTAAGTGGCTTATATTATAACTGTTAATATGGAACATGTGGGAAGGAAAAGAGAAAGGATAGTGACAAAATATATTTGTGTAGATCCTGGGAAGAGAACCTGGGTTCCCTGAATGCCTTATATGTGTTCCTTCTTAAATCTAGATAATCCTTTCCAGAGACAGGAACTCATTTTGTTTCTCCCATGGAAAACCCATCCTAAGACACTTTGGAAGACATCAGGAGGGCACATTAATTTTTCTCTACGTAGTACATTTTTTAGAGTATTAGAAATCTTAATGAAATTGTAATGCTTAAATATGGATCTTGATTTTGCAAATACTCCCTGCATATGCAAAGCCTCCACACCAATGTGTGTGAGCAAAGACATGTATGTGCTTAGGCACTAGCAGAATCAATATGTTTTTTTCACTTACCAACCCGCTTGTATCTAAAAAACCAGGTTAGTCGGTGGGGGATTTGATCTGTTTCTTTCTGAGACCTACTTCTGTTAAACTTTGAAATAATCTTGTTGACAGAAAAATAATACAAAGTTCTGACTTTTTTTTAAATTACTCTAAAATATGCCACTTTTTCTTTTAGCTGCAAGATTTATTTTCTTCAGGTGTTGGCTTGAAGAGTCAGAAAGACTGAGCAGCAGATTTGGTCAATTCTGGATTGAGCATGTTTGCCACAGCAGTTGAAGAATAAGGCTATATTTAAGTAATTTGTATCATTTACCCTCTCTGGATGAACAGAACATCACAGCTTCTAGTATCTGGTGCACATAAACTTTCCAAGAAAAGACAGTCACAAAATCAGAACTCCTAATGCTGTTACTATTTGGATGATGCATGACTCTGTACAAAACTAGCTGGCCTCTGGAAACATTTAATGAAGAAAATAGATTTGCAATTGTAGTTTCCTTATTAGCAGTGTCAAGCATGCAGCACTATAAAAAAAAATGTGCATTGAGATAAACTTTGAAAAGAAAAATGGCAGAGAGAGTTAATTGGAAATACACCATCCATCCAACAATTCATAAAAATTTTCTTCTGAAAGATTGTTTACTCATACTGTATGAGTCTGTGTATATATACATAGGTACGCTTTTCTCACCAAAGAGTAGGACATTTGTTTTTACAGAGAGTTTTCTTGTCCTGTGTTTAACACAAATATGGTTAAAGGAGTAAAAACCTGATATGAGATCTCAGTTCTTCAAGACAACTTGCATGAAGTTTCTCAAAAGGAAATATAGTAACACAGGAGCATGTTTTATTCATACATAGAAAATCTGATTAAAACAAAATAAATTTTACTGATTGCATATCAAGTTTTAAAGTCTGCAGGAATTCCATCTAATTAATATTGCTCTTGGGTTTAGAAGAAAATATGTAAGGCTTAGAAGAAAATATGAAAGACTTAGACGAGGGGAAAAACCAACTTTGTGCAAAAAGCAAATATTGCAGAAGCAGAGCAGAAAATATAGTGAACTTGTCATTATGGTCCTTTGGTAAAATATTAAAAAAAGCTTAAAAACTTGTCTACCAAAGACTCCAGACAACATTAAAAATCTTTAAAATTCCTAGCGATATTCCATAGTATTAATTTGGTTTTCCTTACTATCTTTCGAGGCAAATTAGGTTATTATGCATTGATTCAAGGTTCAGTTTCAATGGGAACATTTTGGAATTCTTGAATAATTTTTAAAGTAATATAACATATAATAAAATAATATTTCTAACATGTATCTGAAGCTTTAATCATAAAATCACAGAATCATTTAGATTGGCAAAGACCCTTAAGACTGTTAAGTCCAACCATAAAGCTAGCACTCCATGTCCACCACTAAACCATGTCCCTAAGGACCACATCTACATGTCTTTTAAATAACCCCAGGGATTGTAACTCAATCACTTCTCTGGGCAGCCTCTTCCACTGCTTGACAACCCTTTTGGTAAAGTACTATCTCCTAATATACAGTCTAAACTCTAGGCCATTTCCTCTCCTCCTATCGCTTATTGCTTGCAAGGAAAGACTGACCCCCCAACTTGCTACAACCTTCTTTCAGGTAGTTTTAAAGAGCCATAAGGTCTCCCATGAACCTCAGGTAATATGAGGATTGTAAAACTTTCAGTGTTATGCTGGAAAATATTAAAACACACTGTGAAGAATTCCGTGAGGATAACTTTGAAATTATATTTTATTAACCAGGAAAGAATTTTTCATTGAAGAAATACAAAGCTCAGTTATTGAATTAAGCAGAACCAGCCACGACATTTTAAATTGTTGGATTTTCCCATATCTCTCATAAAAACTTAATGACTGCACTATGTAGGAGATTATTGAAGATAAACGGTATGTATACAGCTGGTTTTGATGGAAGAAGCCATAGGAGATAGATATGGATTTCCACTTGGTTTAGGCAGAATGAAGGTTCTCACAGGAAATTAAACAGGCTACAGATATGTAAAAAATACAGCCAGGGAGAAGGCAACAGGGCTGAAGGAAAAAAAGGCAATTGACCAAATTCCTGGTTTGCTTCTGAATAAGAATTCATACTCATTTCACCTTATACTAGGTACTTTACTGAGTAACTTAAGACAGAAAAGTAGTTTTTAAGTTCTTCCATGAAAAATGCAGAGACAATGGTATGAATTAACAACAGGCACTGCTTCATTTATTTTTATTAACTTCCAAAACAATGTATTTCCTGGACTACTTGTATAGTTTCCTAAATGTCTGAAAATATTTTAACTTTTTATTTCCAATTTATTCTGAATAGTTAGATGATACTATTTTGTGTCTAGATAAGTTAAAATTTACATACAAATACTGCTTGATATATTTAATTGTATTTACACAAGAATTTCTTCCAACTGGGACAAGGAGATGAAATTTCAACAACTCCTACAATTGTTGGAATTTCCATGGAAAATAGATTGCATTTTTAATAATACTTACTATCTGATTGTTTTCTTGTATCTTTCACTTTAGTCCTGTATTTGCAATAAACAAGGATGTAAGGATAAAATTGAATAGACTAAAAGATGTAGAAAAGAAATAAGCTAGTGATACAAGAGTTGTATTACTGACTCTTCTGCCCGTGTTTTCATTTGGTAAAGATTCATGGCATTCTATGCTTTGATTACAATGTTACCCTCAAGTGTTTTGCTGCAGCTAACTTCATATTTTTGTTAAAGAAGAGTTTAGTTAGGATGGAAGGTTCATTTCTAGGAACCCAAGTTTCACATTTGACTAGAAATAAAGCCTATTGTTTGTCTTTCACATTCTATGATTTTTTTTTTTCTGTTGAAGAGTTTGTGGAAGAAAACACTGTATTAGGTAGATGTTTCAATGAATTGAGATTCTGGAGTTCAAACTGTAATATAACTTAAAATTTTATTATAAGTCTGTTGGAACTGATACACTCATTTATGTATGCTCTTTTATGCTGGATTCTCGTGTTGACACTAACTAACAAATATCAATTCTTTTAAGAAGAAAGGTAATACAGATTTATTAATTGGTGGACTTCTGTTATCATTTGATTTGTGTGAGCTTTCCTGGAAGTATTACAGTGATGGAATTTAGTGTCTTTAAATTAACTTTAAAACCAAAGAGCACTCTAGGATCATTTTTAATCAATATGTCTCTCTGACATCAATTGATAAAGAACCTAATTTTGAGATCTTTCTGAACTGATTGATTTATTTTGCACAGGGGAATTTAAGAACTGCATTTCTGTTTAGAGGAATGAAGATTTAAAGAGAAAAAGTTAAAAGGAGGGGACAGACAGGCCTATAGATTATAATAACTTGTACCTTCTTTTTATACTACTGGATAAAAACATTACCCTCATTCCTTCTGTTCTACAACATTCTAGCATTGTCTGTGAATAGAGTGAAGTACTGCTTGTAAGTATACCTTCAGTAATTTACCTCAGCAAAGCTGAGTATCTAGTAAGAGGTAAGATTTTCACTAGGCTGGCTGTTAGCAGTCCTAGCAGACTGTTTCAGTGGCAACTGAAACAGCAAAATTTTGGGCACTCAGGTGGACTCTTCCCTGCAAAATATGTGTGCTGGAAGCATGTGCACATATTTTTCCCCTTAACATTGTCATTTTTTCATAAAAGACATTCTCTCAGAAATTATGTCTGTGTATACTGTTAGGTTAAATAGAACTACTACATTCTGAACACATCTTTACATTTTGCTGAACCTCACAGTCTTTCTCCTTTTTTTCTAATTGATTTCCTTGCTTCTAGTTATTTGCTCAATTGAATAATCTATTTGGATCACATGGTAAATCCTCTAGACCTTTTTTTTTTCTGGTGATAATTTCAGCAAAGTCCATGGATATTGCCTGTTCTTAAATTCACAGCTGCATTATCTTTGGACAGCCCTATTTGCATGCAAATTGTAAACTGCATACGTTATATTTCCTGGCTTTTAATCAGACTGCATAAGAGTGCTGGAATATAGGTAGGCAAGTGCAGTTTTGGAGAGGATATGTGCAGCACTGACATTTCTTATTTAAGATGAGAATTATCAGTTAAGCTTCTGGAACAGGAATCAAACTGTATGATGTTATTTGTTTTTAGACAGTCTACATTTTTAAGACATCCTACTGTTGCAGTCTAATCAGTGATTCTGTAACCACAGTTAATATCCCAAATCCCCTAATACTGTGAAACAGTACACCTCCTATGTGGTGTGCTCTTCTTCCAGTGTAGGCATTGTTTTGCAGGCAGTTCCCACCTCTTAGTTCTGCTGTTTCTCTTGTTGTGCTAATTAAGATAATACTATCAAATGCTGTCTTTTGAATATGATAAAATCTCCACATACATAGAAATAAAACAGAACGTTTCAAGTTCATTGCTGATGGCAATGATAACCTCCTCCACTTATTCAGTCCCCCTTTGCATAAACCACATCTTCAGAGTTCACGCCTGACGTTTTAGTAGAACACTAGTGGGTTAGCAGTATTTACAAAGATGATGTAGCATTGTTCAAAGTCATAGAGTATTGGACAAAAACATCGATAAGAAGCAAAAGAAAAGGAGCATATGTTCATTTGACCTGCTTTCCTATACGTAAGTTTGTTACACATCTTGAATTTTCAAAAAGAACTTAAGAGTACTGTGGTGTTATTTGAGAGCATGTTTGTCTACGCTGCAGACCACAGCATGCAACTTAAGAGAGGTGCCATAGACAACTCCATATGTGCCAGGAACAACTTTACCATGACAGCAAAAGTTAAACACAGGCCAAAGAACGATTTCAGGTGATTGAATGCCATACTAAATTATGAGAGACCGCATAGATAAACACAGCATAACTCATCTGGGTGGTGGAAGCACAGCAGTGCAGCCTTCATAGTATGCCCAAACAGCAGTATGGGGAGGTGGCTTACCAGAACTAAACTGAATGATTCTACATCCATACCCTTGGCAGAAATTAAACTTATTCATGTTTGAAACTGTATCAGGTCAGCAAAAGCCTAAAGATAACAATCAATGACCATACTATTTGCATATCTTTAGCTTTCACAGTGCACAAATAGATTTTGAAAATGATACTATTCTTCAAGTCTGTATGGTTCATTCACAAAATCATCACTAATATGAGCTCAGATACAGTCAATAAGTGTAGTTCTAGAAAGACAACTCTTTATGAGGAGAACTACACTAGATACGTACTAAATTCAAGGAAAATGTTTAGTCTTGCTATCATATGCATGTTTCAACTTGTCCTTATTAAATGGAGATAGTGAACTCACTTCCACAAAACTCTTCTCTCCAGTGAAGTCTGCTAGTTGAAACTTTAAATCAAAAAACTCCTAATTGCACACTTAGGTTGAGTTTTGTTCATGATTGCATGTAAAGCTGCAAAACTAAGCTGATTTCTTGATTTACTGAATCTCATAGTTAGTGAGGAGTCACTCAAGTGCCTACCCTACCAAAAAACGTTGGGCTTTAATCAACAGTGTAGTGAGGAATGCTTCAGAAAGTATAAAAGATTTACAAAATCCTTGAGGTGATCACATGTGGCATGTCTGAACAACAGTGTATTCTAACTATTGTAACTGTACTTTAACAATATTAATTTTTTTAACAGTAACAAAGTTGCAACTACCTCCCCAACATTATGACAACATTATGACAACATTATGACAACATTATGACTGTGGAAGAATAACCCCCACACACTCTAATAGATGTATTTATATTTATTTGTAATATTTAAATATTTATTAATATGTAATGTTAAACCAAGCACATAATTTTTATAGAAATCTTATATCTAGTATATATAGTATTAGTATGTGTGAGTATGCTAACAACAGTAAAACATCTGGAGATACATTTTCAATGTATTTTTGCTGTTCCTATTTCTAATCTTATTCAGACTGTAAGAGCTTTGCATGACTGTCTGTTTAGAAGTACTATCTTTGTCATAAATTAAGAAAAGTAAAATAAGAGAAGGAGGACTATGAAATTACAATCTTGGTTTCATTCCATGTGACACATTAAGAACAACTGTGTCAGACATATCTAGTGAACAGTAACTTAAGGGGTCTGTTGTTCTCAACCTGTAACTGGACCATTTCTTTTTACAGGTTTGGGGTTTTAAGAAGTATCTTGTCATGTCAATGGGTATAGAATCTTCCGCTTTGTGTACATGTCAAAACAACTCTGCAGAAACATGGAAAATTGTTCTGAATGGGAGGTTTGCCCAAAGGAGCACTTTACTTTGGATCCCTGAATAGAATTTGCTTCTGGGACTCATGCATTTTACATGACTAGGTAGTTTCAGGAATGATACATTAAATAAAGTCTATTCATTTTTTAGCACGTAATCCTTTTCTCTTTCGGTCAAGAAAGTCTTTTGATGATTTTATGTTTTAAACATTTTTTTTTGCTCAGGATTCATTTTCTCTGGCCTTCAGAGCCTGTAAAGAAACTGAGAATGATGGGATTCTCAAGAAAACAAGTTTTGTGACCTACTTCAACCTTTGTTTTCATGCAATATCACATTTCCATGTTCTCCATGGACACAAGATATGCAGAACTGCTAGTACCAGTACTTTTTTAGAATTATTATTCAAAGTTATTTGAAATGGCCTTATAAGGTACCTCAGGACAAAGGGGCAATTAAACAGCAATGATAGGATAACCTGGAATATCAAAGAGTATACTATTTAGGTTTTCAAAACAACACATTGGCAGGAATACTGAGAGAACAAAGGAGGCATTGCAAATTATATTGAAATACACATATTTATACCTCTATGAAGTCCTGAAACACTGTCTTATAAACACTTCATGTTTTTCTGTCACAAAATAAGTTTGATTTTTAGCCCATATTTTTAATATTATGCATGCTATACGTCTGTATTGTCACATGCTCTGCACACAGAGGTATCACTAGTGAAGTGTTTTAAGCATATTCTGATAAGACTACTGACATAATTACGCAGACATGTAAGGGATTTGGTGTATCAGATTTTATTATACTTCATAGTTACTACAAAATGTGGTTATAAAATCAAAAAACTACTTGCATTCTGCAAAGTTTTGTATGAAATACTGAAACACGTCTATGATGTATCCCTCTATTTCCAATCCACCTTTTGTCCTTTCTCTGCGAGATGTCTTAGAGCCTATTCATCTCAAACAGTACACTCAAAACCCTTGCAGGGGTATCTGGTGACACTGTTGCTGTGCCTAAGGGTAATTAATATAAACTTTGCATGTCATTGAATCTACAGACCAGGAAACTTTCTTATGTATTAGCTAGTGGAAATGTCACCACATTTTAAAAGAAAGATTGTGTAAATAGCAACCTAAAAGTAGAAGTCTTCCTTCCAGCTTTGCTGTAGTAGATAATTTTTTAATTTTTTTTTTTTTTTTTGCATTATGCCGTCTACAATCTATCAGCATTTATGGCTTTAGAGGATTAGCTAGCATTAAGAAACCTATTTTACATTGCAGGGAGGAAAAGACATAGCACATTGCTGTACTTATATTAGTTCATATTTGTACCACAGGAAGCACAGTGAATAATTTTCACAGACTACATTCTGCTGCTCACTTCTGTTGTGGCTTCACAGCCCTCTTTTTAAACAGTCACCACTGCACAATAACCCAACACCACCTTGCCTACTAAATGATGTCCTGAAGTGCCACATCTACATGTTTTTTGAACACCTCTGGTGATGGTTACTCCACCAGTTCCCTAGGCAACTTCTTCCAATGCTTGACCATCCATTCAGTGACAAAATTTTTCCTAATATCTAATCTAAACCTCTCCTGGTGCAACGTGGGGCTATTTCCTCTCATGCTATCTCTTGTTACTTGGAAGAAGAGACCAGCACCCACCTCACTACAATCCCCTTTCAGGTAGTTTTAGAGGGTGATAAAGTCTCCCCTCAGCTTCCTTTTGTCCAGGCTTACAACCCCTGTTCCCTCAACTGCTCCGCATAAGACTTGTACTCCAGACCCTTCACCAGCCTCACCACCCTTCTCTGACACACTCCAGCACCTCATCGTGCTTGTACTGAGGGTTTCAAAACCGAGCACATTATTCAAGGTGCAGCAGCACCAGTGCCAAATACATGAGAACAATCGCCTCCCTACTCCTTCTGGCCACACCATTTCTGATACAAGCTAGGATGTTGTTGCCCTTCTTGACCACCTGGGCACACTACTGGCTCACGTTTATCCAGCTGTCAACCAGCATCTGCAGGTTCTTTTCCATAGGGCAGCATCACAACCACTCTTCTCTAAGCCTGTAGAGTTGCATGGGTTTGTTGTGACTGAAGTGCAGAAACTGGCCTCCGGCCTTGTTAAATCTCATACAGTTTAGCTGGGCCCATGGATCTAGTTTCTTCATGTCTCTCTGCAGAGCCTTCCTACCCTTAAGCAGATCAATATTCCCATCCAGCCTCGTGTCATCTGGATACTTACTGACTGAGCTCTCGATATCCTCATCCAGATCATTGATAAAGATATTAAGCAAGACTGGCCCAAACCCTGAGCTTTGTGGAGCACCACTTGTGACTGGTCACCAACTGGATTTAGCTCCATTCACTGCAACTCTTTGGGCTTAACCATCCAGACTAGACAAGTTATTCAAGAATGTCTGGTCAGGTATTGGTTGCTTCCATAATATGCTGATAAGCCAGGGACAAATTTGTGGTATCTGACCAAAGCACACCTAGTGGCAGAGAATTTTGCTGCTACTTCTGTCACATGACAGAGAGCACAACATTGCATGTTGTAAGATGGGTATGTGACTGAGAAGCATAGTAGTAGATTACCTTCAAAATCCTCCATGGAATGCTGTGTTGCACAGCTCTCAAGAACGTTTAGTGCCATAGGGTATTAAAGGATTCTTGACCTATCATTCCAGGTGATCTGCAGCTTGCAGATGCAATTTATCCAGCAGGGATCCCTTGCCCAAAATTTAGCTTCCCCCAAAGATTTTAAAGGGTTAAAGACTAATAAGAAGCAGGTGAATTGCTTCTGGTCACTGCTTACTAATAATTTCAGCTGATCTCTTGTCATACTGGGCTTAGTGACAATGCATTATACAGCAGAGGTGCACAGGTAAATCATTTTCCACTCCCCAGGAAATTTGTATTTGGTTGTCAGATGCCACCTCCATGGCAATTCATCTATTCCCTTGCTTCTCTCGAGCGTGTCTAAAAAATCGGCAGCTAAGAACAGTGAGCATGATTTTTTTTTTTCCTCTGTGCAAGCTAGCTGCCAAACCACACTCTTTTGTTATGAGGAGCAAATCAGGAGACATCTGTGTACGTATATAATAAACTCCATGCTTTACTGATCCTTCAGCACACATGCAGAATAACCTTGCTGTTTGGGCAGTATAGGTATATTGATGAGGAAGAGGAAGACTGGAGCATATGTCCTTCCCTGCTAATAAAAAGATTATGTAGGGTACCTAAAAATAAGACCTGGGCAATGATGATATGCAGCATCACAATGAGAATTTCTGCAGGGAGTTAAAAAAGATGAGTCAAACAGTAATTAGTTAAACCAAATACCAGATGGTATCTGATTTGACAATTGTTTCCATTGTCAGGACTAAGATCATAATGATCCTGTAAATAAGGACACAATTCTAACATCTCCTTTTGGCAGTCCATCATCAAACATTCTAGAGTTTCCCAGTTTTAAAAGTTCATTATGCCATGAAATATTAATGATAGAGATAGAAGAAAAATAATTAAAAATTCTTCTTTCATACCTATTAGTGACATATATAATCAACATAAAAGATTGCTTCTTACAACCCATTGAAAAGGGACAAAATCACTGTTGTTAAATGTCAGGTGAAGCTGGAAATATTCTATTCTTTTCCTCGTTTTCATTGTGATTCTCATTTTATTTCACCATCTTTCATAAAATACAAGATACTTCCATTAAAAAGACAGAAAACATTTTATCTCTTTTAACATGAGTGGCTTGCATTTATTTGAGCCCAAGGCTTGCAAACATTTACTTGCATGTTCAACTCTACTGCTGTTAAAACAGGAATATGCATACTCATTAAGGCCATGAATCACCTCAGCATCATGCTGTTATCTAGAAAATGCTGCAAGAAAATTGAGAATTTACAGTACTTTTAGTTCCACGTAGTTATGCATCTATCTCCACAATATTCCTTTAAAATACTTATATTTTGGAGTACAGAAAAATAATTATGTGCATCCCACACATAAAGAGCGGAAGAGTATAATGGTTTTCATATTTTAGGTTTCTCTAGTTGGTCAGTTTGCTATAACAGTGATCCTGGAAAGCATGGAAATACATCTCTACAGGGAAGGAAAAAGCCAGATGGGGCCAGAAAAGCTATTTTCTGTTGAATCTCCTATTTATTTCATCTCTTATCCATCACCTTTAGTGTGATGTTCCAATCCTGCTCTAAAATGGCATCAAGAAGCTTTTACACAAAGTTTGAAACTGTAAATACTTATTTTTATATAACTATTGTGATATTATGAAAAAAAAAAGTTCTACTATGTTTTTCTAGTTACTCTCAATATGTCATGGAAGCATCACAAATAAATACCTATGAATTTCATACTACAGTAATCACACCCAGAATATGTGAAGGACAAAGCCTGTGATGTGAATTGAACTTTGTGTTGCTGATGAAATGTGACTTTATTTATATCCACAGCTGTATCACATTATTTAAATAATTAATAATAATTTTGTACTTAATGGCAATAGATTTTTTTTGGTTCTCAGTGTTCAAAAACTGTGTACGTAATTAGGAGTTTGGCAACCATCCCCAGAAAGAGGTAGAAAATAGTGAGAAAAATTATAAGGTTCAACGAACTTGTAAAATACAAGCTAGTAAAATTCTAGCGTGGCTTTGAAGATTTCTACTTTCTATAAAGTCCTCCTGAGCAAGACCAAGCAATGTACCCATGATATACATGATACATCTTCAGGAGAAAAAGACTTTTTCTCATATTCTTACATTTTTCAGTGTCAGACTTGTAAAGGCACTGTCTTCCAGGTTAGACTGTATCCAAGGCATGCTCTTTAACAATAACAGGAATTGATGTCCTGAAGAACAGAAGTTCCAATGTGACTTTATCCAATTCCTATACTGAAAAAACATGGTCTTTTTAGCTTTGGAGAACCTACGTGTAGAGTTTCACTTTGATTTATACCCTGCCTTATCACAGTGTTGGATCTGTCTGGAAAAGATAGAAAGGTTGCTAGCGTTTTCCTGTCTTTATATACAGTCCCAGGCTAAAAAGCAGTCTGAATCTCAACTATGTAGTTTAAGATATAACATTGCTGGATTTTCTAAATGAAATGTTTAATAAAGTTAGCTTTTAACTCTCTTAAGCTCAGAATTCCCATTGTAAGATAAACATGCTTTCTGTTTTCTTTTGAACAAGAGGAAAAGAACCCCAAACCACTGATGCTCATTTATACGTTGCTTATATTTCAGAGCAATAGTCAACAATTGGGAAGGGAACCAAGGGAACTCTTGGTATGAAGGAAATCTCTTCAACTGAACTTATGAAAAATTAAGAAAATTGGCTAAATGATAAGGAGATAATAAGGAAAAAGCTGTGTTCACCCATCATCATGACTGACTGTAAGAAATTGGCAATAAAATTCTCCAAACATGCAATCTGTAGTTTAAGTCTGTAGGGATTCAGCTGCTTCCTGCTGTGGATGACCTGGTCCTGTGTGTTAGTATAAAGAGCAAATATGTTGCCACACTGAAGTGTTGCACGTCTCTTTGCTGGTATCCAGTTTGCATGGGAGACAAAGTAGAGAAATGAGAGGCAGACTTGAGAGGGGTGAAATAGTGGTGTGAACAAACTGAAAGGTGAAATTTGGACTGAAAGTTAGTAGGAGAACAGGGGCATACTGGGATGACTGGCTGTGGTGGAGAAATTTGAATGTAAGGTGAGAACAGAGAAAAAGAGTGGAAGAGGAAACAGGTTAATAAAAGAAGGACAGACTGCAAAGAATAAGTTCAAAGAAGATGTAGAAGAAAAAAAAACCTTATTATTACTGTCTTCCAAGGTCTTCAATAGCTGGGAGAAATTCAAGTTTCATGTGCCTTGGTTCTCTCTAAAGAAGCCTTCCTGAAACTTCTGGATTTTGCTGTACCCGTGAAGGATTTATACAGCCAGCCATAATAGGTGCTGTCACATAGGAAATGAAGGGATTTAACCAACATCACACAGTTTCTCAGCTTGAAACATCAGCTAGGGAATATCCATGATGAAAGTCTTCAAAATTCCAGTCTTTCCAATGTGATTCCACTTGGCATGCAGTTTCAAATATTCATTTTTTAATTAATAATACCTCCCTGCCCCTCTTGCTACCTTCACCTTAAAAGAATATTACAAAAAATAGCAAACTTGGCAGAATTAAGGTTTCAACCCAAATTTCTCCTCTTTACATTTTGTAGAATGGTGGTCTTTAATAACAATAAGATTAATAATTTTCCTCATCCCATTTTACCTAGCTTTTTGGCATAGATTACAAGAGAGACTCTGTAGGTGTTCAAATAGAAGAGTAACAGGAAACATGTAAGAAGGAAGGAGAACAGATAAGAGGCAGACAAAAACAAACCCAGAAACAGTATTTTACATTAAAATATAAGAGAGCAACTAAGTATCGAGCTCTGCAATTCCTGGAATTAATTCTTACTGAAAATACTGAATCCAGAAAGTATTATGACACTGTGTCATATGTGAATGAGCTCTCAGTGAAACAGGAAATAAACAAGGATAATTAGAATGCTTTCAGGACTGACAAACAAGTGCTTTATATGTTTGTGATTTTCCCTAAAGTGTTAATCATTTTTATTTTATACTACCTCCTCAGACTGCTGAGATGTGAAGTTCATTTTCCCATGGGAAGTTATACTTTTTATGTCAAATGTAATTATGTATAAAGAAAAGGAGCCAAGAGAAAGTGTCTATTCAGAGAACTAGGGCAGGCAAACTGCTACTCCTCTAACAGAAAAAGAGTCCAATAAGTGGATGCTATGTCCATTTGTGAAGTACTATCTGTATATATGTGTGTCAAGAGATATTCATTATGTCTTTAGTTAATATTTGTGGTTTGGTTTTCTTTTAGTTACTAGAAAACAGGCCAGATTTATGTGTAAAAACGATCATTCAGTTTCTTAAATGAAATCTACCTAAGCACTAATCATAGTAAGATGTGATTCCAGTAATATTTTGGGGAAATCATTCTGACACAGTTAAAACCAGTACATTTAAAATATATACTCTCAATACAGCAACCGTTATTTGCAATCTAAGCCTCTGTAATCTTTAAGACTAAAACCTGGTCTTTTTCTTCAAAAGTCTATATTTCTTGAAAGTATACGATACATGCCTTTTTATCAATAGTGCAGGTCCCTTTTTTTTAATACATAATGATTTGCTCAAGAAGAGATCAAAGGAGAATTCAAATGAATTATGATTTAATAAAAGCCCAGTTTAAAAAGTATGCCTTGTTGCACATGCATCCAAAAGACCAGTTTGGGAGAATAGCTTCAGATAAATAATACAATACTTGTAGAGTCTTCCATGAAAGATTAACTTTAAGGAAACCACCAGGGAAATTAAATACTTTAAACTATGTTTAAGTACCATAAAGGATCTGACAGACTAAGAAAAAATGCCCAAATAAACCCTAGAAATCACATTGTTAAGATTGCCATCAACTAACCTCCCTGTTCACAGCAATGTGAGCTAGGGTGTGTCTTTCTTAATATGAAATTCCTTGATTTTGTTAATTTAAGTCACACTCTGTCTGATGTTAACACAGAGTTTTTGAGTATGCAATATTTATAAATGGACTCAAGTCCCACATGCTCAGCAGTTTTCTGTAACAGCTGAAGCATTGTCAAGCTTTACCTCTGCAAATGTTGGCTTTACTCTGTTTTGAGGGCATGGTACTGTGAAATATAAGTTTTCTGGGGCATTAAATTGATGTGCTATTTCGTAATGCACATCCCTCTAATACATAGTTTTGTTATCTGAATCAGATGGTAGACATGGTCATACTACTATAATGTAGTAAGGTGAAACTATGATGGAAGGTGGTACTTGTGACCGACTCCATTGCTAGAGAAAGAAAAAATATTTTCATAGGTCTGATTGAAGAGACACTAGATAGATAAGGCCCATATTTCACAATTCCTTAATATACCAATTAAGATACTGAGAAAGTTTGTACTGTTTAGGCTAGGTGGTTTGCCTTTAGGACAGGGAGGAAAGAAGTGAAGAAACTGTTAAACTGGAAAATAGTAGTAGATTCTTCAGAGACCTGCATAGAATCATAGAATCATAGAATCACCAGGTTGGAAGAGACCCACCGGATCATCGAGTCCAACCATTCCCATCAAACACTAACCCATGCCCCTTAGCAACTCATCCACCCGTGCCTTAAACACCTCCAGGGAAGGTGAATGAACCACCTCCCTGGGCAGCCTGTTCCACTGCACAATGACCCTTTCTGTGAAGAATTTTTTCCTAATGTCCAGCCTAAACCTCCCCTGTCGGAGCTTGAGGCCATTCCCTCTTGTCCTGTCCCCCGTCACTTGGGAGAAGAGGCCAGCACCCTCCTCTCTACAACCTCCTTTCTGGTAGTTGTAGAGAGCAATGAGGTCTCCCCTCAGGCTCCTCTTCTCCAGGCTAAACAACCCCAGCTCTCTCTGCTGCTCCTCGTAAGACCCGTTCTCCAGCCCCCTCACCAGCTTTGTCACTCTTCTCTGGACTCTCTCCAGAGCCTCAACATCCTTCTTGTGGTGAGGGGCCCAGAACTGAACACAGTACTCGAGGAGCAGTCTCACCAGTGCCAAGTACAGAGAGAGAATAACCTCCCTGGATGTGCTGGTCACACTGTTTCTGATACAAGCCAAGATGCCATTGGCCTTCTTGGCCACGTGGGCACACTGCTGGCTCATATGCATATGGAGCATATGCTCCACTGTAACTTTCAGTTTAGGTAATTTACCTTAATTGAGACAGAAAAGATCTGTAAAAAATGCCTTCAAACCCAAAGACTTCAGCATACTCTCTGTTCAATAATATTTGAAAGACAGTCTCATTAATTCAAACCAGAAGCCTAATTCACTGCACCAACAGAGTACAAAAGTACAATTTAGGGAGAGTGGGAATGGTTTTAACCTAACCATACATTCAAAATTAATGTTGGTCCATGGCACAAAGTTGTATAAAAAACAGAACACAAAATCATAGAACTAGAAATTCCTGTACCACAGGCCCATGTTTTATTGAATAACACTGTAGCCACAGTTCTTTAGAGTCATTTTGTCTCAGCCTTCTGCTTTTAAAAAATGTATTTCCACTCTGTATGTTTCAGTTCCATTTATAAGTATGATAATAAGTGATTCCTGGATAATGTAAAAATCAGCCAAATAAGTCTTACAGAAAAAAAATGAATATTTGTAATAATTTTTTGACTGGCCTTTATTATTAGAGGGTTTGAGACTCTATTATGTTTATCCTACCTATTTCAAATTGTGGAATGTTTACTATTGTTCAGTCTATTTTCTGTAGAAAGCGAACACACAGATGACTAAATTCACAGTGCTGCTGCTTAGGAGAGTCATAGCTATAGCTGTTGAACCACTGGCTCCCATTCAATATTAGATATAAATCTAGGTTCATGAGTTTACCCATATTTGTTATCAGCCAGAAAACCAGTATTAGTCTACTGAGCATAGAGAATAAAGTGGCAGTAAAAATACAAAAGTCAACAATCTTCAAATGCCCACTTCTTCACCTCATAGTTTAGTAAAGCCAAATTGACAGCAGATATCACAATCTGGCAGAAATGTCTCTCCTGACCTAGTGTGTTGTCCATGCCATCTGTGAGTCATAGATATAGACATATAACTCCCAAGAGGTTGTCCCACACAACAGGATTGTTCACAGGGCGTGTATGCTTATCTGTTGCATGTCCCTCATTTTGCTAGTATATCTGGGTTCTGCACCAAGAGGAAGGAGCTTCCCCTTCAGATTCTGTAGGCTACTGTAGACTGCCACAGGAATATCATCACTGTGGTAATCTGGTCCAAGTGGTCTGCCAAAGACCATGAACCTGTCACTTTTCACGTATCATTGCTGTGCAAAGCCAGTAGCACGACTGTGTTACTGGGAATGGCCGGCAATCTTGCTTGCCCCTTAAAGGCTTAGTTGATCAATCTGAGCATGGAGCATGATGCTCTGGCTCACAAAGCCTTTACTAGTGCCCAGCATCCTTCAGCAACTACCACAGCAGCTGCAGAGCAGAGGTTCATTGTGGTTCTTGTTGCCAACAGTTCTTGCCATAAGAATTGTATTTCCTGACCAGGTTGCTGCTGCTTACCTATTGGATACTTTGTATTATCTAAAATGTAAAGAAAAAGACTTGTCTGTGTATTAGACGGATCAACTTCATGACACTCTGTGTTTACATCTTCAGGGATGAAAGTTTTTGTGTAGGAAGAACTAGTAAGCATAGCCTGGTGAGGTAGTGGATATAAAGACCAATTAAAATTTTCAAGACAGTCCACATTTAATCTGAGTACACTTTCTTGATCCTGTCATCTGGGATTTAGATCTAAGGGCAGATACTTGCAATTTTAAAACAAAAACTATGACCTTAATATTTTTATTCTTTGTCTACTTGTTAAATCATCATAAATTATTATTTGTACTTGTTACTTATTAAAGTGATTTGGGGGGGCTGTAGTAAAATAATGAGCCGTTTTGTTTTGTTAATCTGTACATAAATATCCTGTACCTGATTATTGTTTCACTGTTCTTTTATAGAAGAACTACTGCATCTGTCTGCACACTTTCTTAAGCTTGTGGCTATGTTGTTCAGGAAGAAAAATAGACTACATTGCACTTTTCTGCATAGTGAGCAAGGATGTGATTGAAGAAAATGTTGCTTCAGTAGGAGGAAAGCACTGGAAAGGGAGAAATAGATTCTTTTACAACAACCTGGCTGACAGGCAAAGTAGAAGTAAGAATTTTGCTGGTGTTGGAAGAGGAGGAAGAAGTTGCCATTGACATGGTGTCCATGCTATGCATTGTCTACAGGGCATTTGATTAAGAATAAAATGAAGAAGGAAAGAACCAAGAAAACTTATCAATGTTGTGTATTTCTTTGAAATGTGTGAACCAGCCATTACCCCTTAGTTTTTCCTTGAAAGTGGCAAAATGGTCTTTCTGGGCAGTTCACATAGGAATGTAAATTCCAATAGAGAAATGGAAATGATATGAAGTATTTCTGTCACTGCAGCTGTTGAACAAAAAGCAATAATGACCTCAGATGAAAGGGGTACCCAAGTTCTTTTTGAATGAGTCAAATGCCACTGATGAAGCCTTCAGTCTAGTACAACTTTTGGCTTGCCTTAGATTTGGAATAGTTTTGTTGTCCTTTAACCTTCTTTGAAATGACCTGCCTGCTTTCAAGGCCTGACGAAGGCAGGCAATCCTAGGCTTATAGACATATCTTGGGAAAAGCCAAGGGATGGCCTGCCCAGTCAAGTGAATATGATAGTGGTCAGAAAGTTAGAAAAAGACTCAAGCCTCAGGCTGCCCATAAACCAACGGGCAACTAAACACATCAAAAGCCCTGAGTCTGGAATGATGGAGAGGGAGACAGAGAAGAATAACCACAGCTTGTGAGATAATGACAATGCTGTGATATTGCACAATGTCCTCAGAACAAATGGTACAAAGCTCCAACAACTGCAAATCTCCAGCTCAGAATTTTGGCATGTTCAGATTTGAATTGCCAAAGGTAATTTCTTATTACTCTTTAACATTTCTATATAGACACTTTTCAGTCTGTTTCACAATTTATGTCACCTTGCTTTTCCATGGATCTAGAGGTTCACACAGAATTAGGAAACAAACAGGGGTTTTAAGAATCAAATTGATACCTAAAATGAAACATCACTGTTCCTTGGAATTTGGCATGAAAATAAGGAGGTTTCTTTCTTGACGTATGAAAACTGTGGCTCAGCTGACACATAACCAGGTACATACCTAGTTTTTTTCAGCTTTATTCCTTCATTTTTAGTATTTACTTCATAAGCTGGATTGTTTAACTTAGAAGCTTTATTTTATACTAAAAAGGGAGTAATGTTCTAATTATAAAGAATGTACACACTAAGACATGCTTCTAGATAACAAGAAAAATGAAAAAAAATCATCTGTGTAATTTGATGGGTGACACCTGTAATTGACTACTAAAAATTTCAAATAATTTCATTAATAACGTAACCTATCTACTCATTAAACATATACAGGATGTGTAGTATTAAATGAACATTTTTTATTTATTATGGCAGATTGGTTGACTTACTGAATTGTTTTTAAACTAAGGAACTTGGGAACTGGGGTCCAAAGCTGTGAAAATTTTGTATTCACAAATAACAGAATGTAAAAATGCACCTATTGGAGGAGTGAGAAATGCCCCAAACCCTCCAAAAAGTTTCCAATAAAAAGGTGAGGCAGTTGACAATTGAGCAGAAACATTTCTACACCAGTGTGTGCAGTATGGATAACAAACAGGAAGAGCAAGAAACCATTGTTGCAGCTGGAAATCTATGATCTGATCCCTATCACTGAAACTTGATGGGATGAATCATGATTGGAGTGTTTGCAATCGATGGCTATAAGCTCTTCAGGAGATATAAGTTCTGGGAATTTCCATATATGTTCAGGAGGCATAAGGAAGGAAAGGCGAAAGAGTTGCCCTTTACATAAAAATAAGGATCAAGTACTCTCTATATAAAAAAACCCAAACCAACAGACTTTAACTGAAAAAACAGCAATGCACAGCTCTAGAGATCTGAGTGAAAATTAGAGGCCAAACCAGCAAAGGAAGTCTCATGGTGGATCTTTATTAAAGGCTACCTGATCAAGGAAAAGAAGCTGGTGAAGCATTCTTTTTCACATATATGAAGAATCCTGTTCACATGCCTTTATCTTGACATCTGTTGGAGAAGCAGCACAGCAAGCTGCAAGCAGTCTAGGAGACTCTTGGAGTGCACTGAGGATAAATTCTTAATCCAGGTGATAGACAGCCCAAACAGAGGTGAGTCTGCATTGGACCCATTGCTTCCCAACACAGAGGAACTTGTTGGAAAGGTCAAGACTGGTGGTAGCCTGGCCTGCAGCGATCATACCCTGGTGGAATTAATGAGATATTAAATGGTGGAATTGATAGATAAAATCCAGGTGAAAAGTATTGTCAAGACTATGAATTTAATAAAGCAAACATTCAGTTATTTAAGAAACAGGCAAGGAAGGCAGGAGACCGGCATGGCTGAATAAGGACATTCTGGTCAAACAGACATATAGGAGGGAAATGCATAGGCTGTGGAAGCAGGGACAGACAGCTCAGAAAGAATCTAGGAACTCTGGGAGTGTAAGGGTGGGGTCAGGAAAGCTAAGGCACAGGTAGCTCTAAATTTGTCAAGAGATGTGATGAGTAATAAGAAGGCCTTCTACAGGTAAGTTGCTTGGAGAAAGAAGGCAAAAGAAATTGTATCCCTGCAATAAATGAGGCAGGGTATCTGGTGACAACTGATGTGAATAAGGCTGAGGTACTCCAAACTCTACAAAAAAGCTGGGGAGGAACTTTTTACAAGGGCATGTAGTGATAAGATGAGGGGGAATGGCTTTAAATTGGAGGGGACAATTGGATTAGACATTAAGAAGTAATTCTTCATTTTATTTAAAAATAATGTATTTAACATTCTTCCCTTATGCAAGTTAAGTTGGATGGCAATGGGAAGTCCCATGAGACATCATCAATACTTTTGTGCCTGGGTGGTGAGGCACTGGATGTTGCACAGGGAAGTTGTGGATGCCCCCTCACTGGAAGTGTTCAAAGTGAGATTGGATGTGGCCTTGACTAGCCTGCCCGAGTGGGAGGTCTCCCCGCCCATGGCAGGGCGTTGGAATTAGGTGATCTTTAAGGTCCCTTCCAACTCTAACCATTCCGTAATTCTATGATTCTAACTCAAGGCAAGAACTGGAGGAAAGAAGTCCCACTTGTAGGAGAAGATGAGATTTGGAACCACCTGAGGAGCCTGAATTTACACAAGCCCATGGGACCAAAAAGATTTATCCCATGCCCCTGAGGGAACTGGCAGATGTAGTTACTAAGCTACACTTCATTGTATTTGAAAAGTCATGACATTCAAAATCCCCAGTGATCAGTGAAAAAGGAATATTTCATCTATTTTTAAAAAGGGTAAAAAGGACGATGCTGGAAACTACGAACTGCTCAGCGTTGCCTCTTGGCCTAGTAAGGTCATGGAAAAGACCCTCCTGGAATCTATACCAAGGCATATGGAAGACAGAATGGTGGTTAGAGACAGCTAACGTAGCTCCACCAAGGACAAGTGGTGCCTAGATATTATAAGTTGGTGATTGCACTGGGTAAGGATGGTGGATAAGGGAAAAAGAACTGATGTTACTTTGACATTTGTAAGGTCTTTGGTATGGTTGTGTATGACATCCATGACATGAAGATATGTGGTTATAGTGGATGCACTATTTAATGGATGAATTTGGTTGGAGGAGGGCAACAAACATGGTCAAAGGGCTGGAATGCTTTTCCTATGAAGAAAAGCTGAGAAAATTAGGGTTATTCAGCCTGCAGATGAGAAGACTCTGGGAAGATCTTATCATGATATTCCAATACATGAAGGAGCTTCTAAGAAAGACAGGGGAATACTTTTTATCAGGGCCTGTAGTGGCAGTAAAGGGGCAATGCTTTCAGACTAAAAGAGGATAGTTTTGGCTTAGAAATAAGGAAGACATTTTTTACAACGAGGGTGGTAAAAGACAAGAAATGGTTGTCCAGAGAAGTTGTGGATGCTTCATCACTGAGAGGGTTCAAGGCCAGGCTGGAAAGGACTTTGAGCAACTTATTCTACAGAAAGATGTCCCTGGCTATGGTAGAGAGTTTGGAACTAGATGATCTTTAACGATTACTTCCAACCCAACCATTCTATGGTTCCATGATTCTATGATTTCATTTTTATCATCTTGATTGTCTGTGGACTATATACTCTCTGTGTGTACATAGTGCATTATAACACTTGTACAAACAGAACATCATCTGTTTGAAGCAGCATTATCTTTAGATGAATCAACACTTCTCACTAACATGAGTAATTGAGCACACCATCAGCTACAAAGGATATACAGCCTTACTTCATTAAACCAATATTTCTTGTTTAAAGTTGTTCCTGTTTTGATAGTCCATGACTACCAGAAGGCAAAAATGTATTGATGATGTCTCATGGACCTTCCCATTGCCATCCAACTTACCTTGCATAAGGAAAGAATGTTAAATACATTATTTTTAACCAGTTACTCAATACCTGTTTTTTTCAATTTTTTTTTTTAAATGTTGTTTAGGTTTTCCCTGTAAAATGGGATTTTTCTATTAGAGTCACATTGTACAAAAATATTTTTAAAAATAGAAGAATTGTTACTAAATTTTCTAAGCAATTTCATGCAACAAATATTGTAATTTTGCTTTCAAATATTTTTGTTTGAATGTTGCCAGCTTGTTCTTTAACTACTTCTTCTATGCCATGAAAGATAAACAGCAAAATTATAAATAAGATTTAAAAACAACAAGTGCATCATATCCGTCAAACTTTTTGCAAAGCAACAGTTCACATAAGGAAAATCAAGGTATTTTAGAAAGGCATATAATGGAGAGGAGATGATATAAACCAGGATGAAAATATTTATACATAAGAAATTTAATCTAAAATTCAAGCTCATCTATTTGATGAGGAATAAAAAGAAGGCACATCTTTCATTAGAGAAAAGAAAGGATGCTTTCCTAAATAAGCACACTGAAGAAGCAATGTCAGGTGCGAGTGGCCTGTGTATGGACGTACAGTGTGTGTGCTTTCAGCTGTTTATTTAAGTGTGAGTTTTAGCACAGAATTCCTTTTGAACTCAAGTCCAAACAGCAGACAAAATGAGAAAGCTAAAATATTCTAATTTCTACTGCCATTTGCACTGTCTGCCAGCTGCTATGTTCATTATTATGTGCAGGCCACATCATTACGTGCTAGACTAGTTTACTGTTTCGTTACTAAGTCCTTTATGCGTCCTTTAGAGCAGCAATTAAAATGTTCACCTTCTGCATGCAGAAGCCAGCTATCTGAATAATCACAATGTATTTCACCCTCTGTGCTTGTGCCTGTGCAGTAGTTTGGACAGTAAATCCTGGTGCAATGTCTTAAAATTGCCTCAGGAGTAGGTGGGAATAATTTGTTAAGTTATTGTGACACATAAAAAGAAAGAGGAGAAGAGTACTATTCAATGTGCTGTACTGTACTGTTAAATGTTTGAAGTATATTTGGTGCTTTGGTAAAACAAAAGAGAAAGAAAGAGACAATAAAGATCTGTGCTATTCTCTTTGCGAATAAGAAAATCTTATAGTAAATGTCACTTATTGATATATCTGACTTTTGTCAGTTTCTTATCTATCAGTCCTTTCTTAAATGAGAGATTTTTGTTATACACAGAGTAGTTTATGAGGTCTCCTTGTCAAAGTTGTCAGTTTGCACATGACAATGGTGTAATAACTTTTAGTAAAAAGTTGGTCTTTTCAAGAAAATCCCCTTCTTCTTAAAGATAATCCACAAATGTTTTTGTTCTAATCTATCAAAGTGTTCATGAGAGGTGAAGGAATAGTTGTTTAAAACACAGAGAATCTCTAAGTTTTCTGGAAGTTTTGCTTAGGATTTATTTAAAATATTTATAGAAACATCAGTAGAAAAAAGTTACTCCCATCAAATGCTCTGTTTAGAATGGACTTAAAAAAAAATTAAAGAACCTCAAATCTCTGCATGAAAGCATGTTAATTTCCCTTTATATTTACAAAATTTATTTATCAAGATATTTAAAAGAAATTTGGTTTTTGTTTAGAAAAAAAACTAACCAAAAGAATTTCGTGTAGTAGCACTTCTGTTCTTTAAACCTTAATTTCTGTGTACAAGTAGTTAATCATGCTCTGAAGAGAGAAATTAAATCAGTCAGACCTATGGTATTTTGTAAAGTCTACAAGATTAACTGTAACTATTAATAAATGTAAAAACATCACCACCAACAAAAAAATCTACTGGGAAATATGGACATAGTTGTGCAGTTCTTTGGTCATTAAGGAGGAATTTTATGACTAAATAAAGTGTGTTAATTGATTTCACAGAATTATTCATTAAAATTGCATCACAGAAATTCCTCCATGGCAATTTTTATGGCTGCTAGTATTTTATGTGCGTTCAGAATTGGCGAAACATTGCTTCAGATTAAATTCTACTTTGTGGAGTTTAGAGTGGGACAATTATTCAATTTACTTGAACACTAGAATAAGTGCAAGTTTGATGTTTCAGTGAAAATTACCAACCCATCACATGGTAAAAACACATAGCAAAGACTTGAAACAGGTCTCAGATCACTAATAGTCTTGACAGATCAAAGCCATAACAATAGCGCTCTCACAGAGGTGACACAGTTAACAGAGGATTGTAAGATGGTTGCAGGTTCCTGAAAAGACATGAAGAAACAAAAGTAATATTGTTGGTGATTACAAACTCTACTTGCCATGAATTGTGTTTATATATGAGCCTCTGAGTCCACCAAACATAATTACTGTGTGAGGGGAGCACTGCATTGCTTTCTTTTTCCATAACAAACTGGCAGACTAGCAGCAATGGAACTTGTGAATAAAACACCAGCAATATAGAGTTTCAGAATAGAAAATGTACAGTATTGAAAATGGATTCTAAAAGTTCATCTTATATATCAATTTTTTTCCCTAGAGCACAATTTTGTCTCCTGGTCTTAATTAAAATCCATCTTTTACACTATTGACTGTAACGGTGCTTTTGTACTGTCTGACCACTTGTATTTAGTACAATAGTAAATCAACACAGAGATACTGTGGTGTTTAAACCCTCAAGATTTTCATTCAGGGAATGCCCCTAACCTGTAATAATGTAGTCTGAGAAGGACAAGACTCTGAAATGGATCTCACCCAGATGCTTATAAAGGTCAGTACTAGAAATGAAGAGAAACTTGCTCATACTTTGGCCAGCAAATTCTTATTTCAACCTCTCCAGTTACCTGACAACATGTCAATACAGGTCAAAATTATTGAGTAACACTAATGACAACAACTAACACTCAGTCAGAAATCTTATTTTACATGTGATTTGCATATGCTGATAAAAATCATAAAAGAAAATGAACTGGGGTGATAATAAGCAAAAAGACTATGTATGAAAACTAAGCTTCAAAATGTTGCTGAAAATGTACCTATATGCTGTCGATTAACAGTTTATTCCAGCATTTTTTCTATTGTAATTAAATGGAATCTTGTGAAGCAAAAAGCCTCATAACAGTGTTATTAGCATCAGGAAACAGCACATATTTATCTTGCACTCTTAAATTTGCATAGTTTATCCTCAGATCTATTTTAATGGTATTTACTAAGAGGAAAAAAGAACCATTAACCTCCCTGTATTCTCATACTGTAATAAGTCTGCAAACAGCAAATACAGGAGGTTAAGAAAACACATTGGAGGTAATTTATGCCCTTTCTTTCCTACTTCATTAAAAAGGTAATTTAGGAGTAACAAAACTACAATGAAAAGTTTTTCTTCAAACTTCAGTATTAATATAAATGCTGAAAGTTATAGAAATACGATGTGTAATTGTTTTTTAATTGACTTATGCTCTTCCTTCTGAAAAAAAATTATACAATAGTATAATTTGCGTACAATGTACATATTGACAGATACAAATACAGCACCAAAGTTGCTATTAGAAAACACATCTGCTGAAAAGAAATTTTAGCCATTTTTACTTTAGTCAGTGTTCAGGGAAGTGGGATAAGGAGCAAAATATTAAATTCTGTGTTGGTGTTGCACATTCTCTTTTCCTTTCCAAAGTTTAGTAAAAAGGAACCAAATATTGGTCAAGTATTCTTTTGACTATTTGAGTAACAAAACCTTCAGTTCTCTTTACTCAGCCCTCCTCCAGGGAGTTTTCACTTTATCACTGTTTTGAACAGGAGACCCTGGACCGGAATAGCCATGCTATAGATGAGGACCTAGTTTGACAGGACTTTTGAACACATAAACCAAAGCCTCTCTGCTTAACAACCGTGAATAGGAACAATTGGAACCACCCAAACTCCCTGCATTAAAGATAGAAATACACCAGTTTAGTTATATTTACCCTTTTCAAAGACTGTTTCTAACACAATGATTTCTGCATTGGAATTATACGAATAAATACACTCTAGGTATGCAGCCAGTGGAACAGAAAGGGAGAGAGATGAGAACTAATAAAATCTCTGCACCAGGAAATAATAAAGCTTTATACAAATATAGATGTCTACATAAGAAAAGGAGCAGCAGGATTAAAGGATTCAAGGTGATAACTGTTATTACTTTTTAAAGCCAGTTTCTACAATGATCTGTAACGGCAGCTTCAACTGAAACTGATGACTACAAAATGGTGATTTTTATCCTATTTATTTAGAGAATAAAAAGCTTTCAAAGTCTGGGATACTTTTCCTCCATTTTGTTTCAGAGAAGCATGCTATAGTCTTACTGGGTGCACTGGGCATGTGTGAGTAGGTGTTGGAAGCTGTGGCAGGTTTTAGTATTTATAGGGCTGTCTGAGTACTAGGAATAAGCCCATACTTGCAATAAGCACTGATTCTTTCTTTTGAATTTCACGTATTCATGCAAGACTGAAGCTTCGGGTTTGGTTGTTGCTGTTGGTTTTCGCCTCTCCTTTTCTCTTTTGAAAAACTTGGAAGAAAAATGAGAAAGAAAATGTTATCCATTGGAAAACTGTCCTGATATAAGCAAAATATCCTCTCCTCACTGTTTCTGATGCATGAACTTTGTTTTAAGTTGACCTAAAATGATTTCTCTTGCAAGTTTTTCACTTTGGTAGTCCCAAGAAAATTAAAGACTGCAATTTATATGGTCTACTGATGTGCGTGCTACCTAAAGACTCAGAAATGTACTGGATCTAATGAAAAAGTCAGTAATGAAATATAACTTCTTGGTTTTTCATAGAACCAAAAGTAGAAAAGCTCAAAGACTGTTAGAAAGAGAGATGACCTTTGATTTTAAGGACACATGATTCTGCTTGTTTAAAAAGAATACAAATGCATCATTTTTCACTTATGGGTATTTATCTTGCCCTTTAAAGGCCAGCTAGTGAGTGGAGCTAAAGTTCATACCTAAAATAAAATCTGAGTATACGATGTGTACCACACTTTTCCCTTAGCATTGATCTCAGAAAAGAATAGGAAGACACAATAACAAAAATACCTATCTGTAACTGTTCTCATTAGAGCTCACAATATGTACACACGAGCATACTCAATAGGTGGTGGATGCAGACCCCAGGATTCTTACTACTTTCTGAATCCCACAGAGATAGTTAGAAAAGTAAGTACTGAAATGATCTGCTGATGAATAATAGTATTGAAAAGTATTAGTTGTTGAAGGAACTGTAGTGGAGAATTTAGAAAACCTTTTTTTCTCCTCCTCTTCTTGTCATTCATATCAAGACAGATCTGCCACAAGAAGCTAGTCTTTCAAGCAAAAGCAGATTAAGAAATACGTAAAACCCAATTTATATAAAAAAAGATAAACTTCTTTCTTTATACTCCACTAAACGCAGATGTTTTTAAGTTAAACTATTACTAGTGATACATGAGAATATTTTTGAGGAAGACATATAGTTTCCCTTTCGGAGCACAACAGAGTGCAGTCATATCTTGGCATGTTGCTTTCAGATGTAAGATGTTCAGATATTTCCCAATGTACTGCTCAAGTCAGAAGAACTATTCTAAAGCAGATTTTGTAACAAATGTTAGTTTAGGAAAAACATCCTGGGAAGTTTTGTATATTAATCTCAAAACTGTGCTTGATTCTTCCATTTTATTAAATATTTTGAAATACTACTAGCAGTGGTAAAATGATATGTAATCCTAGGAAAAAGTAATATGTGGACATATTCTAACATGGCATATGCATATCTTAAAATTAAAAGTAGTTACTGCTGAATACTCAAAAAACCAATTTATTTGGAAGATGAAATTGCTTTCTGCAGCTCCATTACGAGACACAATGCTGATATGATCTACCATTTTTTAAAAAAAAGTTATAAAAATTGTAATTCTGAAGAGAATTTTTTATTTTTTAAATAAAATTAGAAATTTTAAAATATTTTTTAGGCAGGAAATATAATCTATGTATATTTGAATAAGTAAATGCCACACACTTTTAGATTTCCACAAACTTCTACAAACAATTTCATTGATGGATACATAGGAAAAACTCATAGCCCAAAAATTAGTTATGCATCATTTAAACTATTACAAATTCAGTGCTTATTTAATTTGATATCTGTACCAAATGCTGGAGATCATTTTAATGCAATGTTGAGATATCATTTCTGCTGCAGTATAGCATTTATTAAGGACTAGCACAAGGAGTCTTTTTTCCTATAAGAATGAGACTGCCCACATCATAGCAATCAAAACACCTGCATCCACTTCACCCATCCTAATACGATCGTGGCAGCATCAGGGACTATGGTAACTGCATGGAAGCCAAATCTCATCTAGAAGCAGTATGCCTCTGCTAGCAAGGCACAGTCTGTAAGCCTAACAAGCCCTGGCACTTTTCAGAGCTCAGTAGCTCAGGGGCAAAGCTGCATGAACATGCTTTGCTGCTTACACATCTGAGCAAATTCACCCATAAGTTTCTTGGCCATGCCCATGGACTTCCTGGTGGATGTTTCTGTCAGTGGAGGCATTTCTGGCACTGTGACCTACAAGACAATGTAAACATGCCTACCTCTTTTTTTTGGTTTCACTGTGGAATATTCACCCATTTATTTGAAAATGACTGACTATGGTTCTTTCAGGAGGCGTATTTTATAATCAGTAACACTTAAATTTCAAGCTTATATTTGTTCATACCAACACTGGCAGATATCTAATGTTCAGCTACTAGAACTAAGTTCAAAGGATTATTTTTTATCTTCATCTTACATCCTCTCTTCTAAAACAATGCATGCATTTGAGGTAGAATGCTTATGATGAAGGTAAGACACTAAGCATAAATGAATCTTTAAAATGAAGATCTTGTTTTCTCCAACACTTGCTCCAAAGTTACAATTGCTATGAACTGGGGAAGTTCAACTTAACTATTATACAAACCCCTTATTGATAAATGTTTTTAAAACAATGCAAGGTATTGAAAAAAAAGCCTTGGACTATTAAATACTTCTTCTATGGGAGATATATTACAGAAATCTACTTAAGATCCAGGCTAGATTCAAATCACAATACTTAAATTTTTTTTTTAGAAAAGAAAAAGCCTAATCCACTGAGTTTATGATTTATGTATATAATTATAAATTAGATACACATTGCTCTCAGATATACTTTAATATGTCTTTCAATTAATGATTTAAGCAATAGAGTATTTTGTTAACTTCAGGAAAGTAATTCTGACATACTAGCATCAGTAATTATAGAAGGTCAGAGCATTGGAAGTATTCCATATGACAGGAAGACATGAAGAATTAATAGCATAACACCACTGTAGATCAGAGTCCTTATGCACTCCTCCAAATACTCTGTGAAAGATAACCACGTTAAGCCAGCGTGGTCCTCTTATTGCTAATATTAATATTGCAATTATATAAGAATTTTATGCCATAGTCTCTACTCTAATCATAACTGCAAGTTCATCCTTGGCTTTTCATTGGCATTCGCTTTCTGCAAATAGAAAGCCTTTAGCTGAAATGTAAAACCGTAATGAGAGCCAGAGCTAAGACTTGAGAGTGATACCATCTCGCTAATTTTAAGCCTAAAACAAAACAACTTGAGTCATATGTAATGAACTGAATGCCTAACTGCTTTCCTATGGAGACTAGTACATTATCTATATTTTAAAATAACTAAGAGAATACAGGTGAAAAAAATATCTCCATGCCTCAGAAGCAAAATATTAGTGTTATTGCCATTGGAGGACTCCATACAGGACTTTGGTGATAAGGATGTGTATGTTCTGAAATAGTATTTGTGTAAGTAATATGGAAGTAGCAGAAAAGAAAGGGAAGGCATAGGCAATGACAGAAAATGCATTCTGTATATGTGCCTCAAATCTGATTTGTACTTTTTCCTGTCTTTCATAATACAGTTTCAGACAGTTTTTCTAAAAGTAGTGCCAAAGAGCAGATTGTTCTGAGTGGTACCAGTAGAACAGCTATCCTGACATTGTGAAATTGTTTTTGCTTTGGTTGTCCTTCTTTGGTTCACTAAAAGACTAATACACGCAGGCCTTAAAGACAAGCTTTGCAACACAAGGAATGTAGAAATCAGCATCTTTCTCACCCGTCCTCACAAGCACTGAAGCCAAGAATCATAAGGTTAATATAGCCTAGCACATCAAAATTCTTGTTAATTGTTTCTGAAGAGACGGAAAACGTGACATCTTCCCTTTTCCCCCTTAGGGAGCCCAACAAACCCAATTTCTGAAACTGAACACCAGCAGCCTGAATGTCCTCTCTCCTGTCCGTCAGTCATTGAACGATTTACTGAAATTGCTCTTGAAATTGTGTTGGTTCCTCCCTGTCACTATTTAGGTGGCTGTTCCAGGACTTCACATATCTGACAGTTAAAAAGAAATCCCCAAACACTAAACCAGACATCTACTGATTTTTGTTCTTTGTTCTAATTTGATCTGTTAATCTCAGTTTTATCTTGTTTCAGGATTATAGCTTGTACATTAGTTTTTCCTACCTGGTATTGATCTCCTAGATGCATTTATAATAAATACATTTGTTCAAGGTATATATAAAGGATTTATTTAACTTCTCAGCCTTTACTTTACTAAGTTTAATAAGCCAGTATCTTTTTGTCTACATTGAAGAAGTCTCCATTTTCCTAATTGTGTTAGAGACTCTTCTATACCTCCACATATTTACTTTTTATAGACCATATATTTGTGTCACAATGGACAGAAAATATTAGCAGAAAATTGCAGCTTGAGGGAAATGCTGTTTTGTCTGAGTTATGTCAGCTTTCTGGGATATTTAATCCTAATTCAAGTCAAGAGGAAAGTTTTAAGCAAGGTATCTTGCATCAAAACATGTTTAGGGATGGAGTGTAGCAGCAGAAAGTCATGTGAAATAGCAGGACATTGGATTGCTAAATGGTGGATTGCAGTAGTGACAGAAGTTGACTGCTGACCCGTAGGAGCACATCACATAATTTTTCTCACACTCAGAGTTGCCTAGCACTCCGACTGGAGTCTCTGCAAGGCATTCTTAATGGTTTAAATACTTCCTTGCTTCTTTCAAAAATATTTTGCCTCATTCATACTAGCAACTCATTAGCCTTTTCATGTTTATAGTGCTTCAGAATACACTCTGCTATGATCAAACATAAATTCCTGGCTTCTTCTTCAATTAATTAAATTACAGACCTTTTTGTCCAGAAAAAATGCAAGACCTTAAAAAAGGTGAATGAATATTCTTCTCTTGTTACTAGGTTTCATGTTGCAGGGCTGACTACCCTGCTTTCCTACATCTAATATATGCTTTTAATAATTATAAAGGAGTATTTAGTGATGTACTGCTCTTGAATCACAGACAGCTTACTTCAGAAAACATTCCACATGAAACTGGGACAAAATGGTTACAAGAATAAAATAGAATAGATCTCTCCATGAACAAATAGTAACACCAGAATTAAAATATGTTACTAAGCAGTCTAATAACAATCAGTTTGATTGCTGAAAAGAAGTCAGATAAACTAATACCTGTGATCACAGCAGGATTAAAAAAGAGTCCAATAGCAGCATCCAACCAAGAGAAACAATAAGCTAAATCTTTAAATGTGTTATTAAGACACACAGTGCCCACAGCAAGAGAACAGTACTCACAACATTAATTGTTGGTGTCTAGACCATAATTTCTTTTATAGTCCCCACAAGTTTAATCCATCCAAAAAAGAAAATAGCATATTAATGACAGGTTTAATAAAACTGGTATAGAATCAGTCCCAAACATGTTTAAATTCACAGCTTCATCTAATTCCCTGTCTTATAAACACAAAGGTAACATGTCAGTTTCATTCAGAGCCACTGGAACCTGTGGATTCTGACTTGCCATTCTTCAGTCAGTACTGACAGTATCCTTAAATGGAGTAAATATTCAGCTGGTATGTATTTAAAGTATCTCTAGAGCTGCTTTAGTGCTTTTATCCAAATAAAAATGGTAGAATTCAAATCTAGATATTTGCAGTGATAAAAGATACACATTCATACATGAATTAAAATTACAGCAATTCAGGAATTCAGTTCTACTTCTATGTAAATGAAAAGAGTTTCCATGGAACTTAAACGAGTGTAAGGAGTGCAATCTCTCTCTGGGCTGTGTGATCATATTTTCAGAACTCAATAATTGAGGCTAAAATGGCTGGACAAGTGGGTTCTTGGTGTCTTTATGCAAACTTAGATTTGAAGAGGTTTTAATTATGTAAATGGTCTTGCACTACAGTCAATATAGAATAATGAGCTAATCAATAATACAGGAAAGAGAACAACTTGCTATTTGCTTTTGTTGTGTACTTACTCCTATTTTAACTGACTTAATGGTCTTTTCCAACCAATTTTTAACACAATAAATCACAAGCCATGCCATTTTAATAAATCATTTTGATGTCTTTTCCTTCTCAATTGCAAACTGATAAAACAATCTCCTTCTGTGAGTTTCAAGGAAACAGACAGCTAACATCCCTTCTGTAGGATGGTACTGCTCTGGTTCACAGTACTGGAATTCCATTAACTATCTAGCTGAAGAGAGAGGGAATAAAACACTCTACACTTTAAGGTCTATAGAATTTTACTGTATTATTTTAAAATAATAGTGATGGTTAGAGATTTATTATTACAGTAGTTATTGAAGAAATGTTTTTATCAGTTCCTTCTAGGAAACTCAAATTAGTTTGAATTAGGGAAAACAAAAGTGTAAGAATATCTTCAAAATATTAAGTTTCATAATTCCAACTTACTATATACAAAAATGTTTCTACCATTTTTATTTGTAACGTTAATTAACTTAAAAACTTTCTTATAGTTAGAAAAATACTAAAACATTCATAAAATTCAAGCACACTCCCACAAGCCTTTTTATCAGCATTGGTAAGATATTCTTCCTTGGTGTTCCCATCTGTTTGGTTTTGGTTTTGTTTTACCACATCAAAAATAAGTTGATTGTTCTGCTCTAGCAGAATTATAATAAAAAAATGCCCCAGTAGAACATAGTCATCATGCAACTTATCGTCTGACATTTTTATGGGTTATCTTCAAATATGCTATCTTTGCAAAGAAAAAAATCATACACTGAATACTTGCAACTCCATAAACACATCACACAGTATTATAGAAAGCATGTGAAGAGGTTTACCTCTTTGGCAACTGTCAGGTAACACTACGCTGTAATCCTAGGAGCCCCAGATCTTCTCTAATAGAAACTAACATTTACATCCCAGAACTTGCTTAATAAAGTTCTTAATGTGAAAATACGAAGTAAATAATATCAAATGACATCATTGATTCTATTTTCTGAAGTATCATAGGACAAGTTTATGCCCCAGTGAGTTATCACAAACAACCGCTAACCTTTTCCAAAAAATGATTATATTTTCAAGCCAAAAAGGCCATATGACTCATTGAGGTTGTAAGACTGATGCCCATTTCCTTTATTGCTGTCCAGAGGTGTAATATGTTTTTAACTGCAATTCTCCTAAATGGAGATCCTGAGTATATATTTCCTAATGATAGTTTCATTTAATGGATTTCTATTAAATCATAAAATGAAAAGCATGTAATCTACAGAAAATAAGATGATCATTACTATTCTGTGGGGGTTTTTTAATTCAAATTTGTTGTTTGTCAAAGACATACCGTGGTCTTGAATAACAGGGTATCCTACTGAATATTGTTGATGCAGTGTGGCAACAATAATGATTTAGATTAATGAGTTTGGACGGTGTTTTCATTTCTAGTTTTTCAGTGTTTTACTTTAGGAACATGAGAGCATTTTATTTGTGTGGCATAGTTCTGTGTGAAATCATTATTTATTTTATGGTTATTCTTCCTGTTTTCATTGCAGACTTAGTCCCATTTAGTGGCGGTAGAGGGATGTTTGCATTAAAAGTCCATAGGGATCTGAAAGCTGGCATTGTCTATGAAACCTTAACTCAAGTTAAGAAGGTTCATCTTGATCTACTGAGTATTTTTCATCATTTATAATGTCTTCTTAAGATAGGTAAATAAGAAACCTAGAAGAATCACAATTTTATTATGAGATTTTATGATCTCTATAGTGTATGTCCTGATTAAGACAGAAGCTTCTGATTTATTTACTTTTTATGCTTTCTGTCTTCCTCTCACTCCTTTTACCTTTTTTTTTTTTGTGGTAGGTATTAAGAGCTAATCATTTGGAAATGTCAGGGGTTTTTAATTAGAAGTAGTAGAATAATTTGCCTAGTAACAGAAATGCCTTTTAAAATCACTGCACTTGTTCTCTAATTCATGTACAAGCCAAAATTCCTATAATGCTTTTATGCTTTATCTTTTTTCTTGACAAAATTTGGGCACTTAAGTCTAAATCTAAATCTCAAACACATGGGAAAGAATTCTTATCATCCTACCCTTTGCATAATACATTGTCCTAGGCTACAAGAAAGAAAAGTGTACTATAAACCTGTCAATTTAGTAACAGCCATGTCTTTCATGAGGATTCAGAGCTTGAAGTGTCCTCATTGCTGTAGCAACGTATGAATGGTTTCATATGTAGAAGGAAATAGAAACACATTACTTAGAGAATTAATGTTCCCTCAGATTTCATCAATGCTTTGTGAAGAAATCTGGGACTTCCTTAGAAAGACAAATTTTTTAGTCATGGAGGATCCCTAAACAAATGACATCATAAGTGTCATTTACATTTTTTTAAAATGTATTAATCTTCTCATACATTGCATGATTCTTCAATATCCCAGACCCTGCATTTGTCTTGCAGTATTCTCCTGGAAAAACTGTTCACGGATTGGACAGATGTGCTCTTCGCTAGGTAAGAAACTGGCTGGATGGTCAGGCCCAAAGAATTATAGACACGACTCCAGTTGGTGGCCAGTCACCAGTGGTGTTCCCCAGGGTTCTGTATTGGGTCTCGTTCTGTTTAATATCTTTATCAATGATCTGGATGAGTGTTCCATCAGTAAGTTTGCAGATGACACCAGGTTAGGCAAGACTGTTGATCTACTTGCAGAAAGGAAGCCTGTACAGTGGGATCTGTACAGACTGCATTTATTGTCTGAGGCAAATTTTATGGGCTTAAACAAGCCTAGGTGTCAGGAGGAGTGGTTGAGGGAACTGAGGCAGTATAGTCTGGAGAAAAGGAGGCTCAGGGGTGACATTATTACTCTCACAACTGTGTGAAAGGAGGTTGTAGAGAGGCGAGTATGACTCTCTTCTCCCAAGTAACAAGTGATAGGATGAGAGGAAACTGTGACAGGGGAGGTTTAGGCTGGATATTAGGAAAAGTCACTTCACTGGAAGTATTATCAAGTGCTGGAACAGGCTGCCCAGGGAAGTGGTTGAGTCACCATCCCTGGAGGTATTGAAAAGACATGTAGATGTGGTGTTTAGTGACATGGTTTAGTGCTGGAGTTGGCAGTGTTAAGTTTATGTTTGGACTTATCATCTTAAGAATCTTTTCCAACCTAAACAACTCCTAGTTACCTAGGATATGGAGAAAGCTGAGGTACTTGAATTTTTTTGCCTCAGTCTTCACTAGCAAGGGGTTAAGCCACACTATCCAAGTTGCAGAAGGCTAATGCAGGAACTGGGAGATTTAAGACTCATCCAATGTAGGAGGAGATCATTTGCAGGAAAATCTAAGAAACCTGAAGGTGTGCAAGTCCATGGGACCTGATGAGGTGCTTCTGCGGGTCTTGAGGGAACAAGCAGATGAAGTTGCTAAATGACTCCCCATCACATTTAAGTAAACATGGCAGTCTGGTGAAGTTCCACTGACTGGAAAAGGAAATGTAACTCCCACTTTTAAAAAAGGAAAAATGGAAGACTAATTGTCTCACCTCTGTGTCCAACAATATCATGGAGCAGAAACTCTACTGAGGCACAGGGATAATAAGGAAATGATTGGTGATAGTAAACTCGGCTTCACTAAGGATAAATTTTGCCTCATAAATTTGGTTGCCTTCTATGATGGACAGTGGGACTGAGGCCACCCTCAACAAGTTTGCCAGTGACACCAAGCTCTGTGTTGCAATTGACATGCGGGAGGGAAGGGATATCATCCAGAGGGACAGGCTTGAGAGGTGACCTTGTGTGAACATCATCAGGCTCAACAAGGCCAAGAGCAAGGTTCTGCACCTGTGTCAGGGCAATCACAAGCACAAATACAGGCTGGGAGAAGAATAGATTGAGAGTAGACCCAGAAAGCAGGACTTGAGGGTTCTGGTGGATAAGAAGCTCAATATGAGCTGGCAATGTGTGCTTGCAGCCCAGAAAGCCAAGCACATCCTGGCTGCAGTAGACTGAGGGTGGTTATTCTCCCTCTCTACTCCACTTTTTGCAAGAACTCATCTGTAGTACTGTTTTCAGTTCTGGAGTCCTCAGCACAGGAAGGATGTTGATCTGTTACAGTGAGTCCGGAGGCATGGGGGTTTGGACAAGACGGTCTTTAAGGCCCTTCCAACCCAAATCAATCTATGTTTCTAGGATTCTGTGATTCTATGACTCTGTGATTCTCTGATTAGACTATGAGAGTTCAGTTGATAAATGTAGCTGATTATCAGGTTTATTTTAGATACTTTTAGTAAGTCATCTGTATCGGAAATATCAGTACCTTTGAAGGACATATTATGCACTCTATCTTCTACAAAATTCAGACTTTGAGTACTCCTTCACTGTAAGATTTTTTTCATCATTAGGCTGTTACATAATCAAAGGCTGCTGCACTTTGGACATCTCAGTGTCCTTTGATCTCCATAATCAGCTTCTTTCTACATAATATGCACTTTACAATAATCAGTAAATTGCAAGCTCTCGAGACCAGCCACAGAGAAGAAATTACCACTGCTAGAATTAACAGAGGGCCTTACAGAATAAACAGCATGTTGGCCCACAGTCATCATGACACCGAGTTTACTGCACTGGCATAATTGTAATTCAACATTTGTTTAGTAATATTGTTTAATTGGGCTTAAAAATTAAAATGTTACTTGTAAATATGTTTCCCTTTAATATTAAGCCACAGACCATCTTTCACTCTGATTCTTGCTCTTGTGAAAACATGTTGACTTACATTGCCCTGCAGACTATTTAATAATCAGACTTCTGTTAAAGGCTATAAATGTTTCTAAGCAACCACAACCCACTTTAAATATGCTAGTCAATTAGGTCTAGATACCATTTTCCAGTGTTTGTCGCTATTGTTTCTTTCTGACTTGAAACATAAAGAAACTGAGAGAGAGAGGAAATTTTAAAATAAGGCCTTGTACTAATCAAGGTTGATGTCATTAAGCAGCACCTCTTGCAGATAAACAAAGCCCTGTAACAGTTCCTGTCCAAGAGTAGAGTGATCTGTGAGCTCATCAATCAAAATATAAGCCAGAAAGAACAGAAACTTATCTAGCTTGTGTCAACTTGGAAAATAAAAATAAAAAGCAAGGGATGTATTGGTTGTTGTACTAAGAATAGCTTTCACACTGTGATTTTTAATACCCACTTTTCCACAGTAAAGCAAATAAATAAGAGTGGCAAAAAAACCCCACTCTCCATAAAATAAATCCTGTTGTTACAAACTTTTTAAAGAGAAGACTCTAAAAAATTTTTCTATTCAAAAGTTAAATATCTGTTGAATTTTGATAACAGAGAGATGTCTTAGGTAGCATTTTCCTGGTAATCTATCATTTTAATTTTCTTTCTTTCATGTTCATAAACCCTATCTTATTCCTAGAGTCACAACAACCTTTCCTGTCTGTAACATTTTCTCACTGTATTATAATGTGTGGATATCTCATTGAGGAACGTCTGAGAAAACACTGACAATTCAGTAAATCTCTTCTGGCTTAGAATAGTTCCCTCCATTAAGGCCTGGACAAAACACAATTTGTGTTTGCTAGGAACACCCAGCACACTTTAACTCAACAAGGATGAACCTTCCTGAACTTGATATTTAACAACAAGCCTTTTTTCTGGGCTTCTGGTATTGCCAGTGCCATTTAACATAAGGTTCAGAGTAACTTAAAGTATAAAATTACATCAAAACAGGCAGGCTAGAAAGAGACTAAGGTCTGTGTCTGGTAAATATTTAACTCACTAGCTTTATTTCTGCATGTTACCTTGCATTTGATAGCATTTATATAAGCTGTATCATAAAAGCAAGAATGACTGAAGGTCTTAGTAACACAATAGCACCCCTGGGGTATTGAGTAGCTAATAATGGAAATTTCATGAAATATAAGAACAGCACAAATATGCAGTGATACTAGTCCTGGGCATGGAGGGAATAATATACACAATTGCACATTAGGGACTTTCTGAAGCCATATGTAGTATCAGTGTATTTACAGCTTTACAAGATTTTTCTTCCACACAATTTTTCTGGCTTTTCCTGGAGTCTATGGAAAATATGAACCCTCAGTAACTTTTTGCAGGGAGTTTCACATTTCTTGAATTTATTCTGGACCTTATATTTATTACTTTCTGGTTTTGGACTATAGTTTTGTTCTGAAAGAAAAAAAAAGAATGACTGTTCCTTCTTTTATTTTCTACACATCAGACATGATTTTATAAACCTCTGTCTGGTGTTTTCTTTGTTTATCTCTTCCAGATTGAAGAACGCATGGCAGATAGTCATTACTCATGCAAAAACTATTTTGTTATTTTCAACCTTTTTGGCCAACTTGCTTCTCATCTTATCCAATTTTGTTGTGTTTACCTTTGAGATGAACTATCTAATGCTGAACAGAAATTAGCCACCATAAAATTGTGAGTGCTTGTGATAGTAGGGCTGTTTTTCTCAGGGAGCATCACTTTAGAGTCTGCATGCTGAATTTCATCTGGCAATTTATTTTCCATTCACTCAATCATCTTAGGATTCTTCTGTCATTGTCCACAATGAATTCAGTAGTTTTACTTCTCTAAAATTGTAATAACTCCAGAAAAAGATGTGATATTTTTCACCACATTTTTCAGCTCTGCTATCAATTCGTTAAACATAGTGGGTTATTGTATGAAACTTGAACACTCCCCTTGAATACAGAAATTACTAGCTCTTTCAGAATATGATCAACATCCCCAAATCTCCTATGCCTTATCATACATATATTATATAATACATAGAATGTATTATAAATTGGGAAACTGTCTGCATCACTGCAAATCATCATCCGGATGCACAAAGTGTTTTCTTGCTAGTGAACTACTTTCCAGTCTTACTTTACCTTTAAGATGAGTGTTAGTTGTTGTTGTAGTCTAGCCCTTAGCTGACAGCTGGAGAGTACACAGCTGGTCTCTCACCCCTTGCTAACCAATGGGATGGGGAGGAGAATCAGAAAAGAAAAGGAAAACTTGTGGGTTGAAAAAAATCCCCAGGTTTCATGGAACAACAAAGGAGGCTATGATAATAATGGTAATGATAATAATGATGATTATTATCATAATCATAGAATATATTCAAATACAAATGGTCACTGCCTGATGATTAGTCCATGCCGAGTAGCTGTTTTAGCAAGAATAGTGGTATCAGCAAGCAGAGAAATCACAGCCATTGCAGCAACAGTAGTGAGGGCAGAAATCACAGTGAGTCCAGTGACAGTAGAATACAGAACACAAAGCCTCGATCACCTGTCTGCTCCCTAGTCAGATTCCCATTTTTATACTGAACATGATATTATGTTATAGGATATTCCATTGGGCAGTTTGGGTTAGTTGCCCTGGCTCTGCACCTGTATACTAGCAAAACACAGGAAACTGAAAATTCCCTTGATTTCTTAGCAAAAAGTAAAACTGTCAGTGTGTTATCAAAACTCTTCTCATACTATATCTAAAAACCAGCAACTACTGGGAAGAATCAGTTCTATGTCATCAAGAATAAGCATTAGTTAGCAACAATTTACCAATATACGTATATTGGTTGGTATATATATTTTTAGTATTCCCATACTAAACACAAAACATGGCAGCTACTAGGGAGAAAATTTACTCTATCCCAGCCAAGACTAGGACAACTGTACTAAGGGTAGTATGAGATACCACAAAAAACAAAGGCTATAAGTGCTCCATATACTTCGTTGTTACTGTTGTTACTCTTCTAATGCATTCCGAAAATTTCCATTTAATTTATAGCACGCCATAAGTTCACACCATAGCATTAAGGTTTTTTTTTCATTCCAACAAGAAAAAATCTGAACCATGATCTGCACCTTAGGACATATATAGAGGAGTTTATTACATGACATACTGATCTGAGCATTAGGCACTCTTTTCTAGTAGAATGTCTTGGGATTTCAAAAGGGATACACTTTCCAAAACATACTAAATATTGCACAGTAGAAAGATGTTTGTGTGTAAAAAACACAATTCAAACTAAAAGAAATCACAGGTCTTTTAGAAAAAAAAATAACTAACATTGCAAACATCTGCAACAATAAACTCTTAGAAAATGAGTGCATGTGAAATCTTACTTTGAATTGTTGTAGATTTTGCTGCTGTCCAATGAATTTCTCACCTAAGGAAAAAGAAAAAAGCAAACCAAAACTTTGTGAAATGCGTAATAGGTTATTCTGTTAGAGAACTTAGGTTAAAAATTGTCCAAGGAAGATTTATTTTTATTTTCTGATTTTGAATCCAATTGAAAGGAACATCCTGTATAATGAGAATCAATCTCTGACAGCAGAATGTTTTATACAATTTAAAAGGATGCATACTTTCTCATGTTTTGATCCATGTAACAGTAAATCTATATAATACAAAAGACAAAAAAACCTCCTTCAAATTATGACTTATTAAAACATAAACTCAATCTTTTTCTGTTCGCCAAAATAGATATTCAGTATCATAGTCTGTGGGAAGAGAAATATTTTTATAGACTTGATGCTTATAATATATCATGCACTATGCTTGTTCTTTGCACACAATCTATAAATTCAATTTCAAGTTGAGAAAATGCAAATGTAAAAATAAATGTAGAATAAAGAACCTGATCCAATACTCAGCTAATGTAGTGAAAAATCTTACAGAGAATCCCTCTATGAGATCTGGAGACAGCTCTGAACAGGGGATTTACTCTTACATAGTGCTCCTCCTTTCTATTAAGCAGATATATTTTCTTCCGAAGGATCTAACACTGACAGAAGATTCATCGGGTTCAATACATGGAAAGAGAATCCCTTTAGTTTAAATGTTATGCTCTTAAATGCAGTTGAAGGTTTTAAAACCAGCACTACTTTTATTTAATTGAAAGACAATTAATACCATTCTCCATAGTTTTTGATAGAGAAGTAGGTAAAGGACTTCTGGGTGGTTATGTATATAGCACAGACAAGGAAGTATGCTGGTTAAAGTCTTTCTTTTTTTTAATCTTTCTTTTGACTATATTTTCCATAGCAGAAGATTTATTTATCCTCAATTTTCTACCAAAGCTTGTAGTGTTTTCCTAGTCAATTTTAAAAGAACCTAAGTAAGGAGGAGAGCTGTTACATTAACATTGCTGGACTCAGCTATGGAGTAGTCAAATCCTTTGGTTGAACAACTCCTCTACTTCATATGATTCACCAAGAAACAAACACACAGTTACAGTTTTCCTCAGTAAACACCAATATACTTGAAATTCTAAAAATAAAAGTCATGTTATGGAAACCAGGTCAATGAATTTTAAAAGCCTATGCAGACAAGTGGAACTGGCATGCTTTTATTCTTGCAGGAGGCCTCAGATACTTGAGGGTTTATGTTCAACACAGGGCAATCAGGACTTCCAACCTCCCCTGAGGATTTTCATTCTTATGTGGTACAGAAAAGGATGGGTTGGTTTATGTATGTCTCCTCCTGCTGCAACTTGGGCTGGAGGCTCGCCCACAGCTGGGAAACAGAAGATATATCCTTCATGCACCATACTGCCTTCTGCCATCTTCTGCCTACACTGCTGGCCAAAAAAGAAGAATGAATGAAAGAGATATTGCTAAAACCAATTTTCATTCACTTTATGTGACTGCAGCAGCAGACACAAAAATGGAAGGAAGGTAATCAAGGGGAGAAAATTCAAGCAGCTGTTCTCTGCACAGCAGATGCCCCTGGGCCAAAGAGGAGACACTGCAGTGTTCAACACATTTTTTTATTCTCTTTTGCTCTTTGTAGTTTCATTTTTGATGGAAGCTTCTGTGCCAGGCTAAGCTCAACAAAATAGCTTCTATGCTTTCATTTTAATCTGGCCCTGGATCTAGCTCTGGTTCATAGATCCTGAAAAGAATCTGATTTTATGTTTTCTTAGTACTTTTTTTTTGTCTCTTTTTTCAAATGAAATGACATTAGGAGGCGTATGAAATCCTAAAAGAAAGAACATGTAAAAGTTGTTCTGCACACAAATATTGCATTGATGCTTTCTAAGGGGGAAAAATATCTCTTTCAGGAATAGTAAAATGGTGGATTTATACAAAAGACAAGACTCAAAAAGTTAACACCACATCTGAGTAAATTTTTTTTTTTATATTATCTGTTCAGGAAGCATGTTAATATGGCTCTTGATTTCATTGCAGTTTCCACTCTTTCACCACGTGCTTCCAGCAAACTGTGTAATAAACAGTACTTCCCATTTAAAGAAAAGAAAAGGTGCTTTTAAATACTCTAGCCGTTCTCTTCATCAGTAGGTTCAATAAAAGAGAGAAAATAGTTGACCCCCAAAATACCACCCACCCCCTAACCTAAAGGGAATATTTTCAAAATGCTTAGATGAATGAGTAATTTTTCACATGTGAATAGTCAAAGTGACTACTGACAGGGTAAGAGCCATAATTATACATGGTTTAGCTCCTTCAGTAAGCATTCAATACAAGTGACCAACCGAGTGTCAAATATATTGAGCAACGGAATGTCACTGAGCTGTAAGGCAATTTAGGACATGTATTTCTGAAAACACGAAAATAAATAATACAAGTCTATTGAAAAAATAGTTCAGCAGAAAAGCATATTTTTAGAAAAGTAAATTATATATGCTGCCACTGCATAAATAAAAGATGTAGTAGGCAAACAGTGGGTACAGCTTTTATTGTACTTGGGAGCTGAAATGTAATTAGGATAAATGAAAAAATCTCTCTCTGTTCCTGGAGAATTTTCTGTTCTGCTTGTCAGAATCATTTCAAAGCACCAGTTAAACTCTTCTTGGAGACCTCTGCTGCTGAAGAGGTTTGGTCAGAATTTGCACTTTGAATGTTTACTTCACATGAAATTCTTCCAGTAAAAATGATGTAATGTCTTCTCTTTATCATTCTTCAGTATTTGCCCTCTCTCGTGATCTTGTATTACAATAGTTCTCTTTCTCCAGTCATGGCATATACTATTTTAAAAATATGAATTGGCCTTGGAGCAGTTCAGTCTTTCTAGTACTTTCCTTTTGTCCCACTCTTAGTAAAATAATCTTTCCATTGAGTTTCTTTCCTTCTTCCTTTAACAAAGTAGGTTATTTCTTCAGCATCAAGGTATCTGTCCTCTTTGGTAGGCTTTCTATCTCACTTTTCTCTTTCAGGCTTTTAATGGCAATCATCTTGCACACAAAAGCAGATACCCCACAATTTTCAATGATTTTTTATTATTTCATTATGCTTATTATTGGAAAAGTCTAAAGATGTAGTTTCTCTTCAAGCAATAGTTTATTCAAGAGCACCGCATTCTGCTATTGTAGTCTAGGGCTAGCACTACTTGTACTAGTTACAACTCCACTAATTTAAGTAGTATTGCACCTCTACATCCTGGTCCAATTATTGCCTGTAAAATATTTCCTTTGAGTCAAAAGTAAGGACTGTAGAACCATGCTTTCAGTTTGTATAATACATATTAATTATGGAATAAAGCAACTTTTTTACATTTCTACAGAGCAAATGCTTAATGCAAATTCACCACTGCACTGAGGGCCAGTACAAGATACATGCACCACACATTTAGAACAGTCTTTCTTGACAGTTATGCTCAGAAATATTATGAAACATTTATGAACAGTGAAGTCTATATGTATCTGTAAGGCTGCTAAAATTGAAAAGAGCTCTTTACTCATGCAAAAATAAGCAGATGATTACGTGTTTGTAGAAAAAATTCTAATTTCTCTCCATGGTTATTGGACAGGTCTTTTGCACAGGGGAACTTCAGGCAGTAGAATGATTTAACAACAGCAACACACACTGCAGGAAAGAGTATTCTCTCTAGGAAAAGTAGTTTAATTCATGATAGCCACTGTCTGATCAGAGACATGCAAACCCTTAAATTTCTTGAGGTATATTTCATTAGAGAGCAATATCTGTAAGTATTTTAAAGCAATCAGTTGATTTCCTCATGTGTAGAAACTGGCAGGACTTTTTGACTTAATGAAAGATTAGTATTTTAGTTCATTTCCTCCAGAAATGTATTGTCCGTTTTTCCCATTTAAAAATGTGTTTCCAGTCACCTAAAAGTTTTATATACTTCTGTATCTTCTTGTATTACTTTGTATTATTAATTTCCACTGTGATGATCCTCCCCAAATACGTCCATAATCAAGAAAAATCTTAGAACTATTTTTGAATATCCTATCTTAGTTTGTGAGATTTTTCACAGCTGCAGCCTCATACATAAATAAGTCTCTTTAACCTGAATTAATAGTCTATATTGATATCACCATGTTCATTATATCAGCATTTTAATCTTTCATCTTTTGTTTGCAAACACATTAACTACTTTTAAAAATCTTGATTACAATATCCATTTTTTTCTATTGTGGTAGAGATAGTACAGAATTGGTTCCAAAATTTACTCAGTGCAATGGATAAATTTCTCTGGGCCTCAAGAGGAGGTTTGAATCAGGCCTTTAAATAATACTAGAAATTTATGTAAAACTAGTTTTCTGCTTCACAGCAATGCCAAAAATCTCTGTCCAAATAGTAGTTTTCCAATGTCCCATTATTAAAGCCTAAACCTGTTGTACCTGTTTTCCCCAAACTGATAATTTTTTAGACAATGTCAATTACTCTCCCTCAAGAATGCAATAAGGGATCACATTGGTTGAAATATACAGATCTAGGGTCCAGAAGTATCTTTAAACAAAAAAAGAGAAATTTACTAATTTCAACATAGTGAGATACTAGTAGAAAATGAAAATTACACAATATGTTAATGTATTAAGGAACAACTGCTAGACTAGTATCCACCACAGAAGGATCGACTGCAGTACAGAAAGATTGCTGAACGATGACCAAAAATGAAGGAGATGCTCATCCCAAGGGACTTACTGCATTTTTTAGCTGATACTTCCGTACTGGTAGATAAGTAGATGTCATACACAGGAATAGCAAGAAAATAGAAGTGGAAACTTACTAGTCCCTTAATTTACAAAGTATTTTATCCTCAAAAATTCCAGTAAAAAGAATATGGTAGGCTTTGTTATCAAGCAATATAAAAGTGTGCTCAGGCAGGATGCAAGAGCTTGATGGATGGAAGCAATGATTTTTGTATGTAAATACTATTAATGAAAATTTGAGAAATACTGGCTGTATACAACTATGGATAAAGAAGGTATGTACACAAGTATTTATATAAGAAAATAACACTAAAATACAGCTGTACTATCTTAGTATCCTTAAGTCTCAAGCCATGAAAAACTGCAAAGGTCTAGGGCACTACTGTGCACTATTGAATTCTATCATCTATCTTAAACTAAGAATAAGCAAAATGCTGAATTACATTAAAGGTCACAAATGAATCCTCTTAGTTGTTCTCAAGAGGTAACTTTGAACTGGAAAAGAAAACAGAGTTTATTTTGAGAGTTGCTAAAGAATTAAATGAGACTTGCTAAGGCAAAATAAAACCTGGAAATTCCTGACATTCATTGTCCAAAGGCTTCTATAGTCTGATCTTCCATTTTGACTCAGTGTTACTAATTGTCTAAACACATATGTGCAGTTGATAAGGTGAAAATAGCCCATATTAACCTGCCACGAATATCTAAACATGTTGATAGAAGTGTCCTGTTAAGAGATAGTGGAAATGTCTTCGAAAATTCGATGGTCCGTTATTTCTTATCCACCATTTAACAGTGAAGACACTTTGCTTACTCTTTGTTCACACAAGCTCTAACTTGTAAAAGTATCAATAAAGTACCTGACTCAATAATGATGGCACTATTAAATGAATGTTGTATTCTATAGAATATAAATCTTAATCAGGCATTCAATAGCACCTATCAAATTGCTACTGAGTGGGATACAACTGAAGTCAATTGATAGCTGTGTGTCATTCAGACTAGTGAAGACTGATTATTGCAACTGTACCTTTAAAATGGATTCTTTCAGGCTGTTCTTTCTTCTTTAATGTTATGAAATTTGAGTACCATTATCTCAAAAGCAACTAGAGACATGCTTCAAGTAAAATAATGAAATAGATATTTTGAATGCAAATGAACAGAGTCTTTAATTGCTGTGTGTCACATATGTAATAGACATTCTCCGGTGCTAGCTAAATTGCAGTCTAATGCTTTTCTGGCAATTTGCATAGTATTGCCAATAATACTTTGTAGTATAATTTTGCTTGTAAAATCTTGTCATTCTTCATCATTTCAGTGAGTAGCTCCTTGCTTATAAATCAAATAGAGAAAGGAGACCAGCAGAAGCTGTTAGACAAAAATATTCATACAGGAGGGCTTAAGAAAAAGTTGCAGTATCCTAACCGGATAAAGAATATTCCAATATGCTACCAAGCTTTCATTTGTCAATATTGAGTAGAAAGCATTGACCTACTCTGTGCTACAGAAAAACAGATTATATTGAGATGAAATTATAAATGTGAAGAAAATTATTTTACACAAGGGAACGAAATGGCCAACATGCAGTTTGCAGATGCAAAGCTTTGCCCCTCCTTAGGAGCATTTCTTGAAGCCATTTTATCATCTCTTATGTCTTTCAAGACAGCTTTTGCTAGGCTTTAAGAGAGACTTGTAAAGAGCCTCTCAAGGAGTATGATCTCTAGAAAACATCTGTCTGCTGTTCTTCCCAAACTGAGAAGTAACTGTTGAAGTCATAAAAGCCAAGAAAGCACATGACTGCTCTTGTGTTATGGAAGCTTATGTCTGTATGCTTAGCTTTGACTGACACATTATTTCTTCTCTGCACCCCAATCTATTTTCTGCCTCACTAAGCTTACAAAATTCTGCATAAATTTTCCTTCTCAGCTTGTTCTGTAATCCTGTGCACACACTGTCTTCCTGTTCATTCCTTCAGCCATTAAGTGCCAGCTGTTGGGTCCTGGGAACAATTATATCTATGTGAAGAAAAAAATAAGGGGAGGGGGGAAAATTGTTGATCAGAAAACTGCAAAAAATCCCCAAAACCTTGTGACTGCACTGAAATATTTCAGTCAGAGTGTTTGTCTCAAGTAAAAGAAACTATTATTGTTTCCATCAATCAATGTACAAACCAGCTTAGACTAGATAAATTTTCCATGAGAAGATAAAACTTTGAGTGCTTTCAGTCTATAAATTAATCCATTTTTTTGTTCTGTTATGCATGAAACAGAGGTCATGCTGAGAAATGAAAAAAAACTTGAATGAACATAAATTAATTAGCTTAATATATTCTTCCATTTTGCATCCATCAAAAATGTCTTCGTTTTTAATGCGAAACATGCAACAACTCATGCATGCACCCCTCATAATTTTACAGTTATAAAACATGTTTGCACTTTATAAACCCAGAATGGAAGTATTAAAATATTTTAGCAGATGTCCATTAATATGTACATATATAATTAAGAGTGAGTAAATATGCAGGAATCACAATGGCTTCCAGGAGGCAGTGCCTCCACAGAGTGGCAGAGGAAACTGTTTTTTAGGGGCATGCACTGTGAGGGAGGTTCACCATCACATGGATCTGCAGTCCTGGCTGGAGAACTTGGAGTTAAATGAACATCTATGATATGGAATAGAATGACAGTGCTGGGTAGCGATTGTTTAAAGTCTTGCCTTGCTCATGAGGCACATACTCCTTAACCCTTCTGGGCAGTTATAGACACACAGAAAGTCTCGTTGACATATCTAGCAGCAATGAGTTCTCATGTTAAAGTTCTCTGTGTTTGTAGGCTTTGTATAGGCTAAGGGATTATCAGGAAGTGTACAGTCTATCATATTTTACCTGTTTGGGAAAGAAACAATATTGCAGACAGTACTCCCCTGTATAAAAGGTATCATCTTTCACATTCAACATAGTTTGGCATTCCAAGTAACAGCTCTGGAGTGGGTCAGAACTGCTTACATCTCACCTCACAATGTGTTGTCCGACCCCTGCTTATCTGATGACTGAGGTGAAGAAATTGTGCTGGCCTTTTTTAGGCATAGGACATGAAACCTCAGAGGTCATACATCTCAGTGTTTCCACCTGACCTGTCACTGTTTATCAAAACCAGAGATTTAGCAGATTTCCTAGGGCTTAAAGCGTAGCCTTATTTTGAGAAGACAGATTTTTCCTCGCTACGTTTTTTCCTTTTTCCTTTTTTTTTTTTTTTGAAACAGCTGATGCCTGAGCAAAGAACAGAAATCACACATGCAGCTGAGGAGCCTGAAAAATCCAGAAGGACCTTTGAATTGTTAGCAGAATATGTGTACTTCTTTTGGAGACTCATGTAGCAAAACATGGAGAAACAAAAAAGTCACTTTTACAGTACCACATGCCAACAATCCCACTAAACTGGACCACCAAGGAAACATGTTGAAATTCTTGTACTGTCTAGAGCGTGTGGTTGTTATTTTATTTTCCAGTCCATGGTGTTCAATGATAACTGTCAACCTAGTTTTCCTGCACTCAGAAATGGTGTTCTGCAAGTGAAAAACAATTGAAAAGAGTAGCATAGCCCTTCTGTGTTGGCTTGTAGAGATCAATGGGCTACTAATGGGTAAGGGAGAAGCGCTGGTTTAAACTCAAAATCTCTGTAACTTACCAGCAGAATATAGGCAAACTTAAGTACAGCATTTGTGCTGTGTTCCCCTGTTTTAAACAGTGTGCCATTATACATTATGTCTTTGTGATATGTAAGAGAATAGAAGGTCTAATTCAGATTAAATGTACTGTAGAATTGTACCATTGTAATACAGAAGCTCTGAATAACAACATTCCAAAGAATTCAGAAGGAAAATTCCAGAGATCCAAGCAGATAAAATATCAGGATTAATCTTTTGTGACAAATAATTTAAGTATTTGTGTGGAAAAAAAATATTGTTTGCCATTGCAGATATATAATATTGTTAATTAGTAAAGTTTATAATATTTAGTGAAAATCAGGCTTGGGTAACGGGACACAAGAAAGTAGTAGAGCATACACATTCACTCAGTCTCTCCCTCTGAGAAAACCTAAGCTATTTCATTCAAGTGGTCAAAATCAACAGGTAATCCCACAAGTACTGATCTAATTAGGAAAGTTTATGCTTTCTTATAGGACTTAAACCAAATATTCTAGACAGGTAAGTTTGGCTGTCGGTGGTTTGTGGAGCTGTAAACCTTAGTTGAATCCTCAAAATATATGTGGAAATAGGGAAACTTTCATTTTTTTGATAATTGCTTCTCTGTACAATTGTTTTTCAAGCTTCCTGCTTTATTCTTTGGAAGTCCTTTGAAAGCAGTAATCAAAACAAACCTTTAAGAGGCCTGCTGATAAACTTGATAGGTCAGTACTGCACCAAATAACATTCTGAGGAGTTAATATACTCTAAGATGACTAATTCATACATATTAATTATACATATTAGCCTATGAAGGAGACAAATCACAAGCTGTGTGTTTATCAGGTAAATCCTGAACTCTTCATCACTTATTCTTCACAACTACCTGATAAAGAACCATACAGGGAATTTGTGTTCACAATGGCAATTCACAGAAATCGCTTGATTCCTTCAAATCTTTTACCCAGATTATGGAAACAGGCTGGAATTGTGCTTATGTGACAGATCTAAGGGGACAAAGAAGCATCATCACAGAAAATGTTCTTCCAGCTGTGACTTCTGTCTTCAAAATACAAAACTGGAATCTCCTCCCTCCCTTCTTTCTATCCTTTCCACTTTCAAGGTAATGGTGGAGGAGCTCTGATATTCTCTAGAAAGACAGCAAGGGTATATTATGTAGAGAAGACTGAAGGGCTTTTTGTATTCTTTTTGAAAATGCTGTGATAGTACACATACAAGCCCCTTCTTCATTCTTTCAGCACAGTAAACTGTTCAGTTCTGATAAGACATATACATATCTGTCAAACATATGCATGCCTATTGCATTTCCATATACATAAAATATAAGTGCATATAATCAAAGAAATCATCAGACATATGGAATGGTATATTTTCCCTAACAGGTGGAGACAGAGTACAAGGAGATCTCATCATAATCAAAACCAAACCAAACCAAATTCCCTAGTCCCAAAGGAAAACAGAAAGCAAGCAAGAAATTCCAAAGAGCATAAAATGAAGAATATTCTAGTTTTAAGAAATTAGCAATATCATCGTGTTTAAGGCACGGGTGGATGAGGTGCTGAGGGATATGGTTTAGTGTTTGATAGGAACGGTTGGACTCGATCATCCAGTGGGTCTCTTCCAACCTGGTTATTCTGTGATTCTGTGATCATAATACAATAATAAAGTATACAGATTTATAATACACAAATAGAAGAGTAACACACACAACATATGGCAGACTGTGGGGCTTTTGAAGGGTTGGGTATAGTTCTTTATCACAAAGGCCGTGTCTCAAAACTGTCTGGCTTTCCAAGCAAACTTTTTTAGCCACTGTCTACAGATATGAAAAACCCACAACACTGTATTTTACTTGAAATCACTGAACAGATATTTAATGAAACCAGAAAAAAATGTGCCTTTTACAGCAAAATTGAGACAGTTGCAGGGATGACGTAACCAGCAAATATTGTTTTCTAATCATTCTCAAAAGATTAGCCAAAAGCGCTAGCAGGATTCAATGCTATAACAAAAAGATTCAAAAGGGCAGATTCCCTTCCTTTTGGCCTTTTAACCTAGCGCCATCTAGAACTGCAAGACACCTGTGCTAAAACTTATGTAAATATTTCCTGCTTATAAGGAGAAAAAGGCTTTTACATTGAATTGGTAGAGCACCACCCTCTTTTTCTCCTATTTCCTGTCCTAACAGAAGATTTTTCACTCAATTTCTCAGGCAATTAAAACTTAAATCAACAGTCACGTAACAATTATGTTATAAGGGGAATATATTGCAAACAAAGGCTTGATTAACTCCTCAATGTGACAGTAAAAACTGTAGCTGTGGTCTGTGTATCATCCTGACAACAAAACACTTTTTTTCTGACTCGCTCTCTCTGGGGAACAAAAGAGAGCATGAGATATACAGGGGATAATGATAAAATATAGGATAGTTCATAGGCAGCCAATTTAAAACACTGGGCAGAGTGACTAAAAGCAAGTGCTGCCTCATATCTGTTTCATTTTTTTTACCATAAAATGAGTAGATGATCTTACTGTAACTTCTTATGCAGACTTTCTTACAATACCTATTCTCAAATGACACTAGCCGTCATTTTTTGTACATCATTTCAAGAGAAGACATAAAAACAAAGTCAAGGAATCTTTCACTTTTAGAGATTATTACTGTCCAAAGTCATCTCTTAGAGAAAACTTTCGCACTTTACTTCTGGATATAGTGAAAAATTGATATCTGAATTGGTAGTCTGGCTCTTCCTGTGATGGCCTCATCATCATTATTGTAATATCAGACTTGTCATGTGCTGTTTTCACGGCTTGAATATAACTCCAGGATGACTGAAACTGAAATAATAATGGAAATTTCTTTTTTGTAAGTTCAAATCTATGGAATTTATAGTTCTAAAACTTCTGTTCTACAAGACAACTCAGTTCTGAGACTAGGAAAAAAAATATCTGTCAGAGAACTGTTGAATTGAAGATAGCTCAGACAGAGTGGTTATGAAAGGCACAGGTCACATCATGATACACCTGGCTACTTAAATTTCAGACTTAAATCTCTCTGATATCCACCTTAAACAAATATCCTTCCTAGGGAAGAATATTCTGAGACACATAAGGCCTTATCCAAACATACAAGTGGAAATAAAGACCCTTTCTTGAATTCTTCAGAATTTTACACAAATCTTCAGAGATGAAGGAATTCCACGAGATAAGTCTTGAATGAAGGCATTTCATGTGCATAAGGGGAAGGAATTGGGAACGAAGGAGAAAGAGAACAGGAGTTAGAATGATACTGAAGGCATGGCAAGAGGAGCAGGAAGTGGGAAGTAGGAAAACATATTTAGGGCGGGGAATTGAATAAGCAAGAGAGAGACTGGGCAAGACAAGAGAAAAAGAGAAAATGAAAAAACATAGAAGAAAGTGGAGAAGCAAGTAGGAAAACAGAGGGAACTGAGGAAAGAAAAAGCAACCAAGCATTCTTTAGAGTCTGAGACTCCTTTACATATATACTGGAAAATTATGGAACAAGAAAAAATATCAAGAGAAAGAATATTTTCAAGTCAAAGGAAAGAAAAGAGAGAAAACCAAATTCAACTTAAGTTGCAATTTAATGATAAAATATTAAATGAATATTTCAAATTGTTTGATTTCAAAATTGGAGATAATTGTTTCAAGTGAAACCAAATGAAAATCTGAATGCAATCAAACAACTAATACTTCTTAAAGCTAACAGAGTTATTTATCAAGCTTTGTCTCATATAGCACAATGCACCTATGAAATAACAAATTGTGCTCAATGCTGCATCTTGGGAGACAAAAGGTTACCTGGATCACAACGACAAAATATCTTCTATCATAATACCAGTCCATTCTACTAGCTATTAACAGAGATTAATTCTTTTGTCAAATGCTGTTTGTTTTCCAAAGCTTTTTTTTTTGTCCTACTGTCTGAGAAATACTGAACTGCTGTGTAAACTACTGTGTTCCTGATATTTACCTCTAAATGGATGTTCCAGTACTACTAAAATGTTTATCTTGCAAAAGCCATCTTTGTGAAAGAGCCCAAACCTTGGAAATACAAAAAGACATTTTGTGTTGAATCTTTCTGATGGGCTTAGTTAGCAGGACCTTTAAAATACAGTGAAGATTTCTGCACTGTTGGAATTCTTCCCAAGTGGATGTGTAAATAACACTTTTCTTCAGCTAAAGTTAGGCTGAATGAAACCATTTACTTAGGCCAAAGTGTTTGCAGCTATCACCTTGGTTTGAAAGTAGAGTTCTTGAAATTACTTCTCTAGCTTCAGTTGTGCAGTTTGAAGTTTATATTATTATGGTAGCTTTCCATATCTCCCTCTGTATCATGGATTTGCCAACGCAACCCACTCTCCAGATAGGTGTGCTGCCTACTAGGTGCTTGTATCAGGGACATCACCAAGAGGCTACCAATTCTTGTACAGCCCTCAGCTCACTGACTACTATCTGCTCCTGTTGTTTCATGTGGGCAACCAATGACATAGCCAGGAGTAGTTTGAGGGGTGTCAAGAGGGATTACAGAGCCCAGGGAGCAGTGGTAAGTACCTCTGGAACTCAGGCAGTTTTTTCATCAATCCTCCTAGTCAAAGGGATGGGGTTTAAAAGGGCCATTTGAGTATGGCAAATCAACACAGGACAGGTGCTGCAGCCAGAGATTAGTCTACTTAGACCATAGGACTTACTTTGAGAAACATGGTCCACTGGGAGCTGATGGGGTCCATCTGTCAGAGAAGAGGAAAAGCTTCCTTGGTCATAGACTTTCTAACCTGGTTGAAAGGGCTTTAAATAAAAATCACCATGGGAAGAGAACTTGAATCCATTCCACTCCTATCAGTTTATTGCCAGTGCCAGCAACAGATGCCCAGAGCCTGAAGAAGGAATAGAGATGAGCAGGAGAGCACCTAAACAGAAACAAAAAGGATCTCCAGCCAGTGGAATAGCTTCACTGGGGGCCCAGCTTAAGTGCCTCTATGTAAATACACATAGCATGGCGAATAAATAAGAGGAGTTAGAGAAGTGCACATCTGTGGGGCCATGATCTCACTGACATCATGGAGACATGGTGAGATGGATCCTATGATTGGATGTCAGAGTGGACAGGAAAGGGAGATGAGGAGGGAATGTTGCCTGCTACGTCAGTGACCAGCTGAACTATGTGGATCTCCACCTAGGGATCGATAATGAGCTGACTATGGGTCATAGTGGAATTCAAGGTCCTTAGGACAGCAAGAAGAATGCACAGCAAACTCATACTCTGGACTTCAGGAGAGCAGAATTTGAGATCTGTTTGGTAAGGTACTATTGGAAAAGTCCTGGAGAGGAGAGCTGGTTAATATTCAAGGATCACCTCCTCCAAGTTCAGGAGTAATGTATACCAACAAAAAGGAAGTCAAGCATCAACTGAAGTGTGATAAGACATTCAGGAGAGGGGATTCTCCCTATCTACTCTGGTCTTGTGAGACCTCACCTGGAGTCCTACATTCAGTTCTGGAGTCCTCAGAATTCGAAGGGCAGAATCTGTTACAGTGACTCCAGAGGAGGGCTACAGTGAAGATCAGAGGGCTGAAGCACCTCCCATATAAGGACAGGCTGAAAGAGTTGGGTTTGTTTAGCCTGTAGAGGAGAAGGTTCCCAGGAGACCCTATAGCAGCCTTCCAGTACTTAAAGGGGACCTACAGGAAAGATGGAGAGGGGCTTTTTGTCTAGGAGCATTGTGGTAGGATGAGAAGTAAGAGTTTTAAGCTGATAGAGGGCAGATTTAGATTAGATATTGGGAAGAAATTTTTTACTGTGCAGGTGGTGAGGCACTTACACAGGTTTCCCAGAGAAGCTGTGGATGCCCCATCCCTGGAGGTGTTCAAGGCCAGGTTGGATGAGGCTTTAAGCAGTCTGATCTAGTGGAAAGTGTCACTGTTCATGGCCGGAATAGTGGAACAACTCAAACCTTTCTGTGATTCTGTTATTTCAAATAGTTGAGGAATAGAACACTTGAACAGTCATTTTCTGTAGAGTTACTCCATTGCTTTTTCCTTTCATATTGCCATTTTGTTTCTTGGGATTCTAGATGATATAATGGGAGATGCTGAAAGAATACACAAAAAGTCTTTCCATCTATGCTTCTTTCAGTTAAGTGAGAATGAAGAATAAACATACAATGAAGAAGGCTGTGGAGGGATTTTTGCTACAAGAATGGTAGCACTATGTTGCAAGATCTAAGAAAGACAGAAAACCTGTTTGAAATCATTTGGATAAATTAATCGGTTACTTGCTTGAAATGACCTGAAGAAATAAATAAGTTTAGAAAGTAAAATTTCTTAAAGTATCTTTTGGTCTTATTGGTAAATCTAATCGGAGATGTTCCCGATTTATATAAGCATACTTCCTTTCAAATGGCTATTTATAGTAATCAGAAATCTCACACGAATAAATCTGAATAAAAGTTTTCTTTACTGATCAACATTTACTGACACACATTATTGTGATATGCAAATTACAACTCAGTTTTAAGAATGGAGCACTTTCATAAAGAAGAAACATGCACATCGTCTATGCATTCCCATTTCAATACTAGAATGCTTTTTATTTCTGTAATGCTTTATTTTGTAAGCATTAAGAATCATACGTCACAGCGTTCCCAGAGGATGGTAATGTAAGTTTTTAATATCCCTAGTGTTCAAAGGAGAAATAGCATAGTCTTTCACCAAAACTTGTCTGATAAAGTAGCATTTGGTGAGGGGTGAAAGTGGAATTGAATATTTTATGGCAGTAATCATTACTGTGATAATTCTCACTTTAAGACGTAGGTATTTCATTCTGAAAACAGCCCAGAGAGTAAAAATTATTTCTTAGCTACCTGGAGGTGCAACCCTTTGTTACAGTATGGCTTTATTTTTCTAAACAAAAAATAAATCTATTTGTAGATCTTTGAGTCCTTAACTGTAACTGTTAATTGAAAGATAATGTCCTCATTATCAATTACACTTTAATATGAACCAAAACCACTCCAAAAAAATCATTTCAGTGAGATCACCAGCATCTGACATTTAGCCCTAACAGATTTACTCTGTAATTGCCTGTTTGTCTCTCAAATACACCCAGAAACTTGCAATTGCAGTCCTTTTTCCTTTTGAAAAGTCTGCACAGATTTTTCAGTATTTGTAGACACTGAAGGCCTTTTCTTTTTCCTGTACATTGCAATACTTATTTCTTTCTAATTGCAAATGTATCTGCAGCTCACGGCAAATTTACCTATTACAAATTTCCTTCTCTCTGAAACACTAGGCTCAGACAACATGCTGCTTTCTTTCCAAAAAATTCTGTAGTGTTTTAGGCAACAAGAAACCCCATGAACTAGTGTTTGCCATTCAACTAAATAAGGAGAACAAACATTCTAGGTGTCTTGATAATGAAAATTATTGAAAAGAATTACCTTGGGAACTACCGAACTGTCAGCCTCATCTCTGTGCCTGGGAAGGTCATGGATCCTCCTAGATGCTATGCTAAAGCAGCAGGAGGACAGGGAAGTGATTAGTAGCAGCCAGCATGGCTTCACCAAGGGCCAGTCCTGTATAACCAACATAATGGCTTTCTATGATGGTGTAACCACAGCAGCGGACTTTGGAAAACTGACAGATGTGACTAGACTTTTGTAAAGCCTCTGACACCGTCCCCCACAACACTGTTCTCTCTAAATTGGAGAGATATGGATTTGATGACAGGTTCAGTGGATAAGAAACTGGTTGGATGGTTGTGTTCAGAGAGTAGTGGTGAATGGATTGATGTCTAAATGGAGATCCGTAACAAGTGGTGTCCCTCAGGGGTCTGTACTGGGACCAGTGCTGTTTAATGTCTTCATCAACGAGCTAGATTGAGTGCACCTTCAGGAAATTTGCAGATGACACCAAGCTAAGTGGTACGGTTGTCACACTGGAAGAATGGGATGTCATGCAGAGAGACCTGGACAAGCAGGAAAAGTGGGCCTGTGCGAACCTCATGTTGTGCAACAAGGCCAAGTGCAAGGTCCTATGTGTGGGATGTGGCAATACGCAGTTTCAGTGCAGGATGGGGCATTACGCAGTTTCAGTACAGGATGGGTGATGATGTGACTGAGAGCAGCCCTGCAGAGAAGGACTTGGGGGTGCTGGTTGATGAGAAGCTTGACATGAGCCAGCAATGTGCCCAGAAGGCCAACTGTATCCTGGGCTGCATCAAAAGAAGCATGGCCAGCAGGTCGAGGGAGGTGATTCTGCCCCTCTCTTGTGAGATCTCACTTGGAGTATTGTGTCCATTTCTAGAAGGATATAAAACTGTTGGAATTGTTCCAGTGGATGGCTACAAAGATGATCAGAAGGCTGGAGCACCTCCCATATTAAGACAGGCTGAGAGAGTTGGGGCTGTTCAGCTTAGAGAAGAAATGGCTCCAAGGAGACCTTTAAATGGCCTTCTAGTACCTGATAGGGGCTACAAGAAAGCAGTGGATGGACTATTTACAAAGGCATGTAGTGATAGGACTAGGGGTAATGGCTCTAAATTTGAGAGGGGCAGATTTAGACTAGATGTAAGGGGGCAATTCTTCACAATGAGGGTGGTGAGACACTGGGATGGGTTGTAGAAGGAAAAGGAAGACAACCAGGGAAGTTGTGGATGCCCCTTCCATGGAAGTGTTCAAGGCAAGGTTGCACCGGGCCTTGAGAGCCTGATCTAGTTGGAGGTGGAATTAGATGATCTTTAAGGTCCCTTCCAACTCAAAATTTTCTATGATGCTATGATTCTTTGAAATATTTATTTAAAAAAAATCCATTCTCGAAAAAGAGTAAAATAAGATAAATGAGATGAAGCATGTATTTTCTTCTTGCTATATGAACTGAAACAAACTGACCAACCAAACCAAACCGCAAATCCCACCCTTGTCTGATAACAGCATTCCTTTGCAGAGTTCCAGCTCCTCCTTGAGAAATCCACTTAAATATGTAATGCTCATGTAATATCTTAATTACTCTCTGTCCCCACAGCCTTTGCATACAAGAACTTTGACTACAAGAAGAAACAAATTGAAATCCTGAAAGAAAATTCTGATACTGATATGTAAAATACGCTGGCTTCCATGAATTACTATTTGCAAGCAAAATGATGCAGGCATTGACACCACAAGTCATCATTACTCATCCCAAATAACTGTACAACTGCACCTATTGGTGCTACTGGTGCTGCATACCCTTATATAGAACTGATAACATGAAAGCTCCCTACTGTGTGAGAAATTGATATTGTCCCTTTAAACACTTTAGAAACCCTTTACTAGAAGGTAGATATAGCTGCTGTAGGAAGCATATGTCACTAGGCTACTGATGCTGCATGTAGCTGGTAACGCTGAATGAAGCCTAAACCCACCTGTTCCAATAGAACTGTTTCACACTCTATCCTATACAAACAACCAGAGACTCAAGTAAGGCATTCAACCTGGAACTTGGTTTTCCCTTGAACTTCCAAATCACAACTCTTATAAAAAAGTTTGTCAAGTTTTCAATTCTATATTCCTGCTCCATATATCTGTGAAAAAAAGATAAGCGTGAATAGGAAATAAGTAGAGATCTTTCCACTAAGTGGTGACTCACTAGCTATGGAGTTTTCAGCACCCAGATTTTACAGAAAAATCTAATCTGAGTCCTGCTTGGATCTGCATATTTCTTTCTTAGCCTTTCTGTAGAATGCATACAAGTGATTCATGTTTAGCTAATTGAATAGCTAATAGATGAATATTATATATCACACTTTAGCTCATACAAGGCTCAAATTAACTTTTTATACTGTGTGGTGATAATACTGTTCTTACTCCTAAATCACCAAAAGCCACTAAGACCACACGCACTTATTTATATATGAATAATATTCCTGCTCTAATAATGACGATGATAATAATAAAGTATCTTAATAGAGTTATAGATAATTAACAAAACATCATTTCATATAGTTAGCCAGCTAGAAGTGATTCAGACTGCTCTTTAATATAGGCCAAATGCTATGTCAGATAATGACAGAGCATTGAATGTTCCTGGTCATTTATTTCATAACCAAAGGTTAACAATCACACAAATGAAAATATGAAAAAGAGGCATTTTTCCTTTCCTTTTTCTCTAGATCTTTGCAAACCTTTCTTTAGTAGACCACAATAAATGCAAATTCAGAGTATGTGACCTGGTAGTGAAAACTGATTTTCTACACAGTTTTGTCATGTGTAGTGAGGTTGGGCTGAAAGCTGAAGTAAGCTCTTGCATATCCACAATAAGTTTTTGCATCAGGAAAGCTGCACCTAGAATGTAACTTTCAAAAGCACTTACTTGTTTCTTGAACTAAAACTGGTTTTCACTGGGCTGTGTCACAAGGGCATTACTAGAAGTTACATTGATCAACAGATTGTCCTGTGCTAAATGATTAGCTTTCTCAAAATTGATTCTTTCAGGTGTTCCTCACTGTCCTGCAAGAGGAACTTCCTTAACTTCTTAGGTTAATTGTAATTTGTTGTTTAATCCTAATACTAAATCTAATTGCACAGTTAATCTAATCAATAGTTTTTCCATGAGTTGTGAATGAGTATCTACACAGTAGCTAAGATCAGTTTAACTGTTTCTATTACTTGCAGATGCGGTCTAATCTTACTTTAAACAAACAGTCTTAGGTAAAGCTATTTTTAAGATAAAACATTCCAGTTCTAAGGTGTCTGAAAATATTCATGCTTAGATTTGATTGCAAAGTCTTAAGAAACTTTTTTTGTAGCCAGATTCCTTCTGAACAGCAAAAAAGATGGATTAATTGACAGCACCATTTCCTCAAATGTGTTTTCAGGGAGCATTTAGAAAGTGATATTTGCAAGACTCATTTCTGTTGTAGTGGAACATGTCTTCCAGTATAAGAGTGACCTGCTTTGAAGAATAGTAGAAAGGCTACTAGAATTGCATGTTGTGTAATGGAAGCAAGGTTTACTGTTATGTGGTGTACAGTTTATATGAACAGAATTATGTGAACACAAATTATCATCTCATTGACTGGACAATTCACTATGTCATCCACAAGTTAAACCCAAACACACTGCATTTCTGGTCTGAATTAATTAGATCTGGAGATCATAACATTTGTGAGTCTGGAAAGCATTGCAAAAAATAATGAACCATGGTTTAAAAAATTAAATTTTATTTTGGACTTATGTTAGACAGAAATTGGGAATACCCACTTGGATAAATTCATCAGGAAATTGCCAGTGGTAGTTTCCTCTTCCCTACCAGGAACTACATTCAGAATTAATTGAGACAGCTGGCGTAGCAAGCAGATGTCCAAATTATGTCATGGAACAGGGGTCACAGTGTCTCTTCTCAGGCAAAACTTGTGAAATATTCAAAATACAACACAATGTTGATGTGAAGTTTACATATTTACACTTAGTGTATTTTTAGGAATGCAAAGTAGCTGTGAAAATGAGGCTATAAAATAGTATTATTTCTCAGGATAAAAATGATTCAACAAACATTCAGCAAATGGTTTTAAATCTAGCAACTACTCTGCTCAGAGGGGGATCTCTCTTTACTTGAGAGTGTATCCCTAGGTGGTGAGTAAAGAGAGATGCTTGGCTTGGTATCATATCTCTAAACACATCAGATAACTATGCCCATCAGCCTACTTGGACACAGCAGTGGGTTTGGCCATCTGCTCCCAAATATGACTACAACTCTGCAGCTCCTCAATCTTGGCACTGGAATTGATGAGAAAAAGTAAGGAGCACTATGAAACTGGATTCAGACAGGTGCCTTGGAAATTTACCCTCAGTAACATGTGTTGTTGTAACAGTGATATGCATTCATTTCCACAGTGCTATGAAAGTGCACAATTTGTGTTGGCAAGGGACAGGAGAAGGTTGTCACTTCTGGTTAGTATTATTTTCTGCAGAAACTACTGTTCATATACTGTGTACTCTAGACCAAAACACAACAGAAAAGCCTAAAACAAAGTAAATACAGCCCACAGAATGATGCTGCATATTATGGAAAGGTTTATGTAGAAGTCAAATTTTCATTCTTTGCTACCTTCTAGAAAATGGCTAAGAGGATACAAGGCACAGCTACGATCCTCCTCCGTTCATTTAGTTAACCAAGAACTCATTAAAAGTGACTTCACAAAGTGATATTAATGGTTAACAATTGCTCCCTTTTCCTTCCTTCAAGAACCACTGAGATCTTTGTTTTTTTTTCTGGCCTTCTAGTAGGCACTGTCCTGCCCTCAGAAACTGAAGCATGGTAGTACTCTTAAGTTGACTTTGTAAGCCATTTCTCAAAATAAGAAAGATAATGCGTACTGTTACAAGGAAGCAATCAAGCTCTGCTGATGATGATCAGAGATGTGTCATGTTGCTGGTATAGGAAATTTCTTTATGTTTTTCTTCCAATTTCTCATGAAATAAGTTTAGTTCTGCTCCAGAGAATAAGTTATAACTCAAATTTGAAACATCTTGGTCCAGATTTCCTAAATGTGAGTAAAACTCAAAAAAATCCAGATACTTACCTAGAGAGCTTCACCTCAGGAATAACTATTTTAGAAACTCTGAACCTGACAACTCTATGTAAGACATAGCTCTAGTCAATCCTAATTGATTTTTTAACTAAATGCTGCTACAGCAAGAGAAAAAAAAATCTCAATTTTCTTAGAGGAATTATAAAATAGCAAAAAAAAAATTAATTCCTTTTTAAAACAGAGGAACCTAGAGGGAAAGTTAATTAATTTTTCTGTTAATTCATTTCCCGTTATTTTGAGATGACCAGATTTCATTACCAAAAGAGGCCCATAGCTTTCTCTTAAATTAAAAAAAAGCATGATACACAACACCTTCAGAAAAGAAGAAAATGTGTTGAAATAGGTTAAACAAATAAAAAAACCAACTTAGCAGACTATATCTGACTAGAAAATAGTGAGTGTGAGAGGAAAATATTTCCAGCTCTGATGAGTTTTTTAACCACATTCTATAAATAAAAAGACAAATAGGGAGAGGAAATTCATTTACCATATTTGGGCTTTCATAGTGCTGTAAAGGAAACAGAATACACAGAATGAAAAAAAGAAATTACGCTAACCCACTCCAAACATTTGTTGGTAGCCTCTAACACACCTACAAGTGAAACAACACAGAGTATTGAATGTCTTCATGACCTCAGCAAACTATGCCTTCAACCACTCCACACCAGCCTCATTATTAATGTTATTGCCTCTCTGTACTTGGAACTGATGAGACCACACCTCGAATATTGTGTCCAGTTCTGGGCCCCTTGATACAGAAAGGATGTTGAGGCTCTGGAGCATGTGCAGAAAAGAGTAACACAGCTGGTAAGGGGGCTGGAGAACAAGTCTAACAAGGAGCGGCTGAGGGAGCTGCGGTTGTTTAGCCTTGAGAAGAAGAGGCTGAGGGGAGACCTCATTGCTCTCTACAACTGCCTGAAAGGATGTTGCAGAGAGGAGGGTGCTGGCCTCTTCTCCCAAGTGACAGGGGACAGGACAAGGGGGAATGGCCTCAAGCTCCACCAGGGGAGGTTTAGGCTGGACATCAGAAAAAAATATTTCCCAGAAAGGGCCATTGGGCGCTGGAACAGGCTGCCCAGGGAGATGGTTGATTCACCTTCCCTGGAGGTGTTTAAAAGACAGGTGGATGAGGTGCTGAGGGGCATGGTTTAGTGACTGATAGGAATGGTTGGACTCAATGATCCTGTGGGTCTTTTCCAACCTTGTGATTCTGTGGTTTTGTGTCTATTTTATTTATTTTGGGAACTTAGAATCATAGAATCATAGAATCATAGAATAACCACGTTGGAAGATACCCACTGGATCATCGAGTCCAACCATTCCTATCAAACACTAAACCATGCCCCTAGGAGACACACGTGTCCCATCCTTAGCAAGAAAGCCTGGGGGAGCCACCCCATGATCAAAGAAGCCAAAGCCCCTCTCCTCACACCAGGCTCGGAGCCAGGCATTAATCGAATTCTTCTTCCTGGCTTCCCGCTCCTCTCTATTTAGCCTTGGGATGGAGCAGAATACTATTTGTGCCCCAGAGCCCTCCATCATTTTCCCAATGGCCCTGAAGTCATTCTTGATGGTTTTGGTCTTTTAGTTTACTAGATCATCGTTACCAGTTTGGACTACTATCAGAGGACAGTAGCCTGTCTCGTGGACCAGGGAAGGAAGTTTTCTAGCTACCTCCTTCACTGATGCCCCGGTAAGCAGCGGACCTCTCTGTGGAGCGGGTCCGGTCTGCAAATGGGTCCCTCTATTCCTTTTAGGAGGGAGTCCCCTACAACAATCACCCTCCTCTTCTTCTTGATGGAGGATGTTTTTATCTTTTTCTGAGGATGGTGCGGCCTAGGGAAGGATTCTAGGCTGTGGCAACCATCATCCTCATCCTCAGGGTTGGATTCCACCTGCAGCACCTGGTACTTGTTCACCAGGGGGATCTGGGGTTTTGGTGTCTGGGTGAGGGGAGCAGGTTTCTTTCATCTGGCAGGAACTTGCTGCCATTCCCCATCTCTTGTTCCCCCAACCTTACAGTTTGCAGGTGGATGGTGTTTGGACTTCCTGAGTCTGCTTTCCAATATTACTTTTGGGATCTCCTGTAACTATGTCAGCATATATATTTTACTTTTATTAATAAAAGACTTCTTTTAAACAAAGAATATTTTCATTCAATTAACACACATGCATATACATAAGTTGAGCCAGACACAATGTCATAGAATAATAGCAGGGCCAATGAAAATGCATACCAAAATTATTTTTTTTATTTATTTATTTTACATCTGGCTCAAAACCTAGAATCATTTCCTTGCAAAATGTACTGAAATAACAAAATCCAGAGTGAATCCCAATTAAATAGGAACTTCAGTAATGATTTCCAGGACCTGCATGATGACCTGGGGACCTGGCTTCCCAGCTGGAGCTTTGATCTGCCTCATCACTGTGGATCTGGTGAGACCGCATCTTGAATATTGTGTTCAGTTCTGGGCCCCTCACCACAAGAAGGATGTTGAGGCTCTGGAGTGAGTCCAGAAAAGAGCGACGAAGATGGTGAAGGGGCTGGAGAACAGGCCTTATGAGGAACGGCTGAGAGAGCTGGGGTTGTCTAGCCTGGAGAAGAGGAGCCTGAGAGGAGACCTCATTGCTCTCTACAACTACCTAGGAGGTTGTAGAGAGGAGAGAGCTGGCCTCTTCTCCCAAGTGACAGGGGACAGGACAAGAGGGAATGGCCTCAAGCTCCGCCAGGGGAGATTTAGGCTTGACATCAGGAAAAAATATTTCCTGGAAAGGGTCATTGTGCAGTGGAACAGGCTGCCCAGGGAGGTGGTTGATTCACCTTCCCTGGAGGTGTTTAAAAGATGGGTGGATGAGGTGCTGAGGGGCATGGTTTAGTGATTGATAAGAATGGTTAGACTCGATGATCCAGTGGGTCCTTTCCAACCTCGTGATTCTATGATTCTATTATCTACCTAGTGGTCGCTGTGCTCCTGGTGGCCCTGTTCACTGTGAAGACCTGCTTGTATGGCCTTGGGCAGGCACGAGGGGTCACTGCTACCTGCACCATCTCTCATCCCACCTACCTTTGAAATGCTGTGCATACCTTTGGTGCTCCCTAGAAATAACATGGATAAGACAAAAGCTATGTTCTTTGGTGTCTCAAAGTGTTTCCCACTGAAGAAGACATAGGAAGAAATGACTAAAGGCAAATGATATTCTTGAAGTAGAAAGTTTTTGTTAGCAGCTATGCAGAAACATACCTGGAAAGGTATAATTAACTGTGTTACTTTCCATAAAATCCAGAAAGGGGAACTGAAGTAAAAATTTTAGACATTCATGACACTATATGGCAAGAAGTGAACCAACTTGCTAAGGATAATAGAAGATAACACCAAAAGCGGCAAAAGAGAACACTAAGATTGAAGTTAGTAAAGAAACAGAGAGCTCAAGTGGAGGAAATACTTTTCCTTGTCATCAGCAGAACAAAAATTCATTTTATACTCCAGTTTTCCTGTGTGTACAGAAGACAAATGCATGGGAGAAGCTGGGAGCAGGTAGTACTCTAAACTGTAATACAATACCCTTCTCCCTTTTAGGAAAATCCACCACTGAGAAAATGGTGCATCAATTTCAATTAGTAAATGGTTGAGAATCTAGAATATTGGGTGGTCTGCATTCCATTTCATGCATTTTGTTTCATTTAATAATTTTTTAGAAAATAATAATTGTTCTTCAGTTTTTAAGCACTGTGTGACTTCCTAGTTTAAAAAGTCATTCCAGGCTGGCTAACTCATTTTATCACCTTGTGTAAGTTATATAATTAATACAGCATTTCAAAGGTTAAGACATCCCATTATTGTTCACTAAAGCAATCAGTTTAATTAAACTTCCTGCCTAAATTCTCCTGAAATAATGACTGAGCCACTTGTTACCATGTTGGATCTCAAATAGACTCATAGACTCATAGAATCACCAGGCTGGAAAAGACCCACCGGATCATTGAGTCCAACCGTTCCTATCAACCACTAAACCCTGTCCCTCAGCGCCTCGTCCACCCGTCCCTTAAACACCTTAAGGGAGGGGGACTCCAGCCCCTCCCTGGGCAGCCTCTTCTAGGGCCCGATGACCCTTCCTGGGAATTGTTTTTTTCCTGACATCTAGTCCGAAGCTTCCCTGGGGCAGCTTGAGGCCATTCCCTCTGCCCTGTCCCCTGTCCCCTGGGAGAAGAGGCCAGCTCCCTCCTCTCCGCAACCTCCTCTCAGGTAAACAGAGAACACATTTTTGTAAAGGAGATGTTCTACAAGGTCTGTTGTGAGGGCCTGAACTGTGAGCTTTTTTGTCTCAAAGATTGCCAGTCACTGTCGATCGCAACACAGGAACTGTCAAACCAGAAGAAAGCACTGTGCTTAAGTATCATTGAACCATGCAACAGCATGTGAAGAGCGAACAGGGGGCGCATATAGAATGTGTACATATACAGGTATGCAGAGGTGTGTAGTACATGCCATTGTCATTACTACCCTAAACAAGAAGAAAGGCAAAAAAAGGGCATGTCGGACAAACCCCAGGTTGATCACCCATCACAGACACATTGTGAGACTTGGACCCTCAGGACATCACAAATCTATGGTGGTGACTACTCTTGTGATTCTATCCCAACTGCTTTCTTGTTCATCTTTGTTCTATTCTTTCCGATCGGTCTTGATATTATCATTGCGCCTTTGATAATAAAGCAGAGCTATGATGTACGGCAGCTGACCTTGGTTGTGCATTAATCTCATTCTGGGGGATTTTATTGAGACTTTCCCAACATTGGATCTGGACATTTTAAATTGGTGTCAGAAGTGCAGTTCCCCCTGAGATGGGAGTGCCGTTGTGTTTCTCAGATATGTGAGACCTTTCAGGAATGTAAGAGGTCTGAGCTGTTTGTGCGTGATTACAATTTAGGTGCTGTCTTCCTGAGATGACCACTCTCCACCTCTCTTGAGTCAGAGGTGTGGTAGTAAAACTGCTCCTTCAGAAACAGACGTGTATTTTGACTTTATTGAAAAACATAATGCACAACCTCAGTGTCTGGGGTGGACTGGGTCAAGGGAAACTGGTATAATTAATAAGGTGTGAGTAGTCAAATGAGTGCTTTGCAAAAGGACACAGGAGTAAGATCAGGAAAGAGAAAAGCAATGATTTGTGTTGTTCTGGGTGCTGGTTGGGCTGCAGCTGTAGAAGCTAGGGAGTGGTGTAGTACTAGAATCTCAGCTTATCGACTCCCTTCAAAACCTCATTCAGTTCCTTCAGGGACAAGTAACAGTTTTAAAACAATAACTTGAGGAAGAGAGAAGTCAGGTTAAACAGCTGCAGTATGCTGTTAAAAAGCAACTCCTTGCAGACACCACTATCTGTGAGTTAGTGTCTCCTAGATCAGAAAATTGTAGCATGTGCTACCCTCTTGGCAACTTAATGTCCACCAGAGAGAGATCAGTTAAAACTGAATATATCTATGATGATGAACAAGATCTACTATCACAAGTGACAACTGAAGAGCTTCCATATACAGCTACAGAACTGGCTAAATTAAAGAAAGAATTTGGGAGAAATGGAGGATGTTTGGAGATTACTGTTAACAGGGGGTGATCAAATTTTGTTAGTGAGAAAGAGGCACAAGGCAAGTGGGGTCTCAGTGTATTTCTCATGATAGGTAATCACAGTGCTAGCTGGACTTTGACACAGTGTTCAGCTTATTGTGTGGGGAGTTTGGATCCCTTAGTGAGGGGGGAATCCTCCCACTGTTGTAGGAATGGTGGAACAACTTCTTTGAGAGTATGCAAAAAGTAGCTTGTTTGCAAATGATGTACAAGTGAAGACTGTATCCTGGTCAGAAATCTCTGATGATGATGCTAATAGTTCTGAAATGAATGACTCCTTTGATAAGGAGGTTCCCAGATTCTTTAATACCTATGGGCATTCAAATACAGGGCAAAATTCAAGCTATATCAGGAAGTGAGAGGATGTTCGCTGAGCTAGAAGGGCTTATGCCCAGTTGACACAGTTGACTCTTGGACAGGAAAATAAGGACTTCAGGAGAGGTGGGCCAGGGGCAAGTATGGCCCTGTTAATCCTTCTGATCACTAAAACAGATTCCAAGGGGTTGAGACAAGCTGACATAAAAGTGGTTCCACATCCTGGTGGCTTTGCAACAGCATACAGAGGGAGAGATATCCCCAGTAGGAGGAATGATTTACAGACAAAAGGGTAGTGAAAAGGAATCCTGCATGACTTAATGTACAGATTGGTGACCAACAAGTTAGAAAAATTAATGACAGGATGGCCTGATAAGACGACAAATGGAGAGGTAGATCTTAAGAATATCACACCTAGTGCACCTTCTCTGACTGACTCGTCAGAGATAAGTGTTCACCAAAATCCTGCAGAAAACTAGATCCTTCACCCTCCAATGGCGAATGAGGAGGTGAATGTTGGCTGCATATCAGATTGCTCACTGAAAATTATCACTGAGACATATCAATTACATGTGCAGAGAGGCCAAACCAAGTCCTGATCACATTGTTGGTAGATATAGGGGCTCACATCCAAGCAGACATTGTTTGTGACAGATTCATTTGGCAATGTACAACCACAGGTGTTGGCTACAGTCAGCCTATGCTTGCTGGGGGAAGATGCTGCCACCATAGTGACCATGGGAGGTGGGGGGCGGTGGAATCTTCTCTCAACCTCCTGGGGCTTGATATCCTTAAAGGTAGGACCTGAACTGATAACAATGGGAGGCAGTGATCATTTGGTTCCCTGATTATGGACATTTGACTGACACAATTTGTGCAACTCCTTCCTCCTTTGAAGATTACAGATGTTAAACTTTACTTGATACCTCTGGGGGCCCAAGAAGGAATAGTGACTGTATTCAAGGCCTTTAAAGAAAGAGACTTTGTGGTTATAACATAGTCTCCTTTTAAATCCATATTGTGGCTACTACAAAAAATGAACAGCAAATGATGACTGTAGTTTATCACAGGCTTAATGCAAATACTGATCTATTAAGAACCATGGTACCAAACATTTTCAAGCTTATAGCAGAAATTCAGGAATGAGCCCATCCAATTATGGTGACAATAGATGTTAAAGACATGTTTTTTATGGTCCCTTTGCAACATGAGGAACAAAACCACATTGTATTTAGTTGGAAGGGTCAGCAATTTACTTTCACTCAGCTCACAAATGGTTGTAAGTGCTCTCCCACACTGGTCCATCATGCACCAGCACAGGAGCTGGAAATGGTTCCAATAAAGGAGGGGGCTAGCATGTATCAATATATTGATAACATCCTTCCGGGAGGAGATGAGACAGAGAGTGTCAGGACAACCCAGAATAGTATAATTTCCCACCTAGATAGTCTGAGCCTAGAAGTTCCATCCAAAAAAAGACAAGCATTTTCAAATAAAGTAAAACTCTAGGGATCTGGTGGAAGAGAGGGATGACATGTATCTCACCAGACATTCTCTCCTCATTAGATCAGATTAGGATGCCAAAGTTGAAAAAAAAAATTTGCAGCATGTACTAGCATGTGTTCTAGAGAAAGCATATTCTAGATTTTTCAATCATTTTGGGACCTCTGTAGGGAGGGGGCTCAGGGAGAATGGACTGAGCTTTATGGAGAACCCTTACAGTTATTGATGTTTGAAACAACTGCTCATCAAGATTTTGGTCCCATTAAGTCCATAGATCCTGTCTGAATTGAATAGGGATTTGCTAAGACAGGGCTATTGGCACATTTGTGGCAGAAAGACCTCGAGGGGCCCACTTGACTCATCGGATTTTACTACTGTAGTTTCAAAGATGCTGAGAAGATAGATACTGCTTGGGAGAAAGGCTTGTTTGTGGTTAGTTTAGCCTTGAGAGAAGTGGAACAAACTATTCAACAACAGCCGACAGAGCATAGGGGGCCACTTAAGGCAATACGAACTATTTTAGCAGGAACTTTGCCCCTGACAGAGTGGTTCAGTGAGCTTCTGTGTGAAAATGTTATGCCCAAGTAGAACACTATTACAACATCTTTTTGGTAACAGAAGGAGCCTTCAAGATATTAACCATTCAGGAGGAGACAGAACCAAACAAGAAAATACGATATTTGCCTTGTAATACAAATGGCCCCTCCATTTTCTGGGCAGTTACAGAATGTTTGGTTCACTAACGCGTCTTCCAAGCAGGTAGAAGAACAAGGTGAGTGACTCTGGCCAACAAGCTAACTTTCTAAAGGTGAAAACTGTGTGAATTGTAGCCAAGCTAAAGGGATTCAGGTGGGCAATAGTATCTGTAGATGGACCTTCAGTATGGAGCAATACCTGCTAGTCTGAATTGTAGCAATGGGGCCACATGGGTGGGGTGATGGTGAAGAGACCAAAAGAGTTGCCACATACTCTTGAATGTTTCCTGGGCAAGTAAAAATGAAACAAGATACCATTATATTCACTATAAGGGTGGCGGGATTTCCTGAGTATGCCAGCCAGCTGAAGAGACATGGCAATGTCAGAACCTTCCCACAGATGAGAGTGTTCTGGATCACTCCTTTTCTTTTCATGCTGCAGTATGTAACTGCTTTCCCTTTCTGGATAGTAATCTTCAAAAAGCTTTGTTTCCAAATGGCCATAAAGCCCTAGAAGATCACTATTGGGTTTGTGGACATCGTGCTTATGAACAGCTACTTGCCAGTTTGTTACAAATGCATCATATTGGGGTAGTCTGTGCTCTATTCTCCTGCTTCCAGACAGTAGCAGTAATCATTTAGGGATTAAACTATATGATGACTTGAGTCAAAATAAAGAATCAGTTGATAGTGCTCTGACAAATGGGAACAGTCAAACCTGGAGAAAAGATGAGTGGACCCTTCAACATATTATACAACATTGTGGACCTGCTTCCTGGGTCCCCAGCGAGTGGATCAGTGGAGCAAAGGAACCTATATACAACTCGAATTGGATCATCTGGTTGCAGGCTAGACTGGACTGGAAATAATTACTAATGATACAGCTCAAGTTTTAGACATGTTAGCAGATCAGGCTATCCAAATGCATAAAGCAATTTATCAGCACTTCCTAGCTGTTGATTACTTGCGGGCAGAGGAAAGAGGAGTTTGTGGTAAACTTAACAACTCCAGTTGTTTAAAGACTGATGTGAACAGCAAAATTGTCAAAAAAATTACTGCTGGTATATGGAAGTTAGCCAATGTTCCTGTCCAGACTTGGAAAAGCTGGGACACTGGTCTGTTTTCCTGGCTTCCAAGTGGTCCATGGGTCAAGCAAATCCCATTTTTTTTTGTTATATGCTTTTGCCCTGCTAATGTTTTTTCCATGTATCATTCCATGCTTTATACAACTGATTCAACATATTATACAAAATACACAACTTGTGCCTGTTGTTTCACCCTATAACGTTAACCAAAGTTGTGTTGTGCATCCTTCTACACCATCAGTGGTGCAGATTTTATAAAATGTTCTTTTCTGATTTTGACACTGCCTTTTTCAAAATCACCCTAGGTCTTGAAGCAATCTTTGATCCCCAGTTTGGTGTGAAGGACCGAACTGTGACATTTTTTGTCTCAAAGGTTGCTAGTCACTGTCAATCACAACAGAGGAACTGTCAAGCCACAAGAAAACACTGTATCGTTGAACCATGCAACAGCTGCATGAAGAGTGAACTGGAGGTGCGTGTAGCATATGAGCATATACAGGTCGGTGGAGATGTGCAGAATGTGCCGTTGTCATGACTACCCTAACCAAGAAGAAAGGTTATAAAAGAACCTGTAGGATAAGCCCTGGGGGGATCACTCACCACCAATGCATTGTGAGACTCAGACCCTCAGGATTGCAGTGATTATTCTTGTGATTCTATCTCGAATGCTTTCTTGATCTCTGTCTTTGTTCTACTCTTTCCTATCACTATCACCATTATCTTTGTGCCGTTGGTAATAAAGTAGACTTTTGATATATCGCATCAGACCTTGTTTGTGTATTAATCTTGTTCTGGGGGATCCTATCGAGAGCTTCCTGACATTGGATCAGGACATCTATCTAAGAATTTCAGTGCAGAGCTCTCCACCAGCTCAGTGGGCTGCCCTGAAGGCTGAAATGCTGCCTGAATCCTACAGGAGTCTGGGGTCTATGGCCAGATCTCAGAAAATCCATATGCTTTATTTTCTCAAAAAGCCCTTAGGAGGCAGTCCTAAACTTATTTAACCCCTTTCATTTGCTGGGAAGCTATGAGAACAACTATTAAAACCTCTCACAGAGGAGTGACATGTGACATTTTTCTATGGATTTCTTGTTTAGGAATCACAAATTCTTTTTCAGTGCTCGTTTTCTCTCTTTCACTGACAAGCAGGACCTCTTTGCTTTTCTCAGTGTCATCACTGTCCATTGTGAGTCCTCTGACATTGAGACAGCTACCTATGGGAATAAGACATTACTTTTCCTGTATGAATTTGTACTTAAAATCACCCACTGTATGTATAACATCAAGACAATATGCATTATCCTCTGTCTCACTTTTCACAAACTCTATTCTGAAAGTCTAAACTTTGTCCAGTATGGAATCACACTATTTGTAAACTTACTTGTTTTTCAAGATGTACATAGAGAAGCTGAAGATTTCTTTCCTCTTGGATTTGTGCCTTCAAACAAATGATACCTTGCATCAAAACCATCATTTTCTCTTGTCTTGATAGAACTACTTGGAACTGGCTTTGTCTTGGATGAGGGACTGACAATATACTCTCACTTTTCCTGTATTTTTGTGCAAGTTACTTTTAAGTGTATCAGTAACATCTAAAAAGCCAACAGTTATTATTCTGCATGTTGCAAGAGTCCCCTTGCCAAAGTTTAAGCCAAGTCAGAACATATTCAAGCATTATGAGTCTGAAAGAGAGTTTTCTACATATTACACACTTGATGCCTGCAACTGTGTTATGTCCAAAGCAATGGAGTCCAGGATTGCTAGGGTTTCTAGCATTCCCATAAGTTCTAAAAGACAGCTATGATTTAATGATCAAAAACATAAGACTATTGGGATTTGCAATCCTGACATAGGCTATCTTTTGACAATGATTATAGAAAGTATTTCCCCTCAGGTCCTCCTCACAAGGATGTGTTTAATGAATATCTGTTGTCAAATAGGAATGAAAACCAGCTGAATTATTAGTACTCTGAAACCTGTGCTCCAGGAGTATTAACCTCTTTATGCTATTAGTTTTGTGTATGATAATAAAGTCATTTATTACTGAAAAAACAGTGGAGCTGCCAAGATGAACAAAACCTGTGGAAAAGTGCATTTTCTTCTAACCTTTCATAACTTCCTTCTGGCTGGTTCCACACTGCTATATTCCTCTTAAGAAGAACACTATATGACAGCAACTTCTGCTAGTAAAGTGAAAACACTCTCCTTTAGACTATGACAGATAAAATGTGACTGAAATTGCCATTCTTAATAATTTCTAATGGTAAAGTAAAAATTATTTCAGAATTCATTCTTAGCCTATTGAATTTCTTTTTCTGGTCAATCTTTCATTTATAACTACAGTCTTTCATGGCTCTCACAATGACATAACATAATATCATCAGGCTAAATCAGAATTTCCCTTGACACAAAACAAGACATTTTGCATGATTAGGATTAAACATGTAGGAGGAAACACATATACAAGAAACCATTTAGTGCAGTATTAGTCTAAATTTTCATGTCAGCTTGGAGAACTAAAATTCATGCTATCCAGATCTAATATGTCTGTATAAATTGTCCTGATCTCTGAGTTACAATTTTTCATCACACCTGACTCTTAAAGTTAATAAATTAATTTCGTGCAAGTGGGCCATACTTCGAAGATACCTTAAGAACTAATTCATGGGTCCTTGCAGAAAACTAACCAGTTCTCCTGGTAAAATTTGTTGTGAAAATGGCAGTACCAACAACCTAGGATAAGATCTTTGTCCCATACTGGAACAAGAAAGTTCTAGACTGAGTGTTCTATCTTCTGGTACCAAGATGTTACCACAATATTTCAGTATTTAGGCCAATTTATCCATCAAAAAGTAGTTGTATCAGACAAAATTTGAGTAAGGCAAGTATCAGTATGAATTAAACCAACCTTTCATGGGTTTCATGTTGAACAGAGGCCCAGTGTATTTCCTTGAACTATACAGAAGACAGATTCTTTTGCCTCAGTCTCTTTCCATCTCAATGGAATTTTCTGCTCACTGTTACGGCCAGAATTGATTCCTTCCCAAAAGAATGTTTAAAGCACTCAGGTTGAAAATTAAAATCCATCCCTAACTGTTATGTATGTCTGCATGGCATAGATTTCTGACAGCAGACTAAAAATGTTAATAATCACAGACAAGTAAATAATGGCTGTCCTAGTCTAGAAGTAAATATGCTTTAATTCTTACAGTCATCTTATGTTTAGTGATTTTTTTCACAAGTTATACTACTTTGTAATTATTTAGTGTCTTTTCAAAGTATGTTTTCCTTTTGTTTTTATTCCATCAAAAAGAATATTTAGACAGTTTTATACATTTTGGAGTTTGGGACCATGATGATCCTCATAGCATACTCATAGCATCCTTGTAAGAGATAACAGTAGCTTAAATCCCACATCTTGTTTCACTCTTAATTCCCTTATGCCCTGTCATACCCACCTGCCCTGTTCTCTGTTTTCTGCTGCCACTAACTTCAGGTGAAATTCAGATTCCTCCCGACTACCTTCCTGCAAAGGCAACACTGATATTAGTCATGTGTTACATACTTGGCATTGATCTATCTTGGCATGAATTTTGGTTAATGTTTTACCTGCTCCAGTGCTGCTTACATTGATGTTCATAACTTTCTTTCCTTCAGCTAACATTATATTTCTACAGAGCTTCTTTAGTTTAGCTGTAGGCACTGTTGAAACTATTAGTTTCCCTGCCACAGCTGTATTAGATGGCTGTTCTTGGAAATTTGTCACATTTTTTCCTTACATTTACTTGCTTTAAACAGTCTGGCTAGTATTTCACATTACATGTATTGCTGCTCTTACTTAACCAGATATTCTGCAGCATGCCTTCACTATTGAAGATACAGCAAGTGAAAATGTAAACTAAAGGCTCATTTTTGCAAGCATTAAGTATTATGAGGAGCCATGTTGAAATCAACAAAGCTTATTTACACTGAGAAATGTTATCACCAATTGCAAATGTCTAAAGAGAATAGTACTCTAAGGTGTACAGACAACAATTTTGCTTAAATTCCAGAGACCTAGAGTGTTATGAATATTTCCTATAGGAAAAATCTTGCAAAATGTTGAATGCATTACTCCTCATTGAAATTCAGTGAAATTAAGGATATTAGACAGATACTAGTAAGTTTGTTACACTACAGATAAAAATGACAGAATGTTAGACTCCGTACATCTTTAAAAGGTATGCCACAGCTGATTCATGTCATACATAATGATTTCAGACAATGAACTGGTACATCAGTGGAAGAAAAAGCTGAGTGTTCGCGTAGAGATTTTAGAAGACTTTTAGTCAAAATCAAAATATATTGCACATCTATTCTATATCTCTTCAACATTTTGCACTGGATTTGCATGGGATGGTTTTGGTAGTGAGGAGCCCACAGGGATGGCTTCTGTGAGAAATTTACAGAAGCTTTCCCAATATCCATAAAAGACAATGCCAGCCAACTCCAAGACAGACCTGCCTCTGGCCAAGGCCAAGCCAATCACAGATGGTAGTACTGCCTTTGGGCTAACATATATAAGAATTAAGGGGAGGGGATGCACTGTGCAACCCCAACTGCAGCCAGAGAGAGGATTGAGAATATGTGACAGAAACAACTCTGCAAACACCAAGGTTAGTGAAGACCCCATGCTAGATCAGGCTACTGGCAGGACCTGTGGGTCCTTGAAAAGAGGAGCCACACTGAGGCAGGTTTGCTGGCAGTACTTGTGACTCTGTGGGGGGCACATGCTGGAGAAGTCTGCGTCTGAAGGACCACACCTTGTGGAAAGGAGCCACACTAGAGCAGTTCATGAAGAACCACAGTCCTTGGGGAAAAAACTTATGAGAATTGTTTCCTAGGAGAAAGACTCTATGTTGGAGCAGGGGAAGAATGTGAGGAAGAAGGAGAGGCAAAGACAGTGTATAATGAACAGACCACACAGCCATTCCTCATTTCCCTGAGCTTTTTGTAGGGAGAAAGGTAGAGAAAATTGGCAGCAAAGCTGAGACCAGAAAGAAGAAATGGGTTTGGGGAAGGTGTTTTAAGATATAGTCTTTATTTCTTATTCAGAGAGTCATAGAATCATAGAATGGTTTGGGTTGGAAGGTCCTTAAAGACCATTAAGTTCCAACTCCCCTGCCATTGACAGGGACACCTCTCAGTAGATCAGGCTGCTCAAGGCCCCATCCAACCTGGCCTTAAACACTTCCAAGGAGATGGCATGCACATCTTCCCTGGGCAACCTGGTCCAGTGCCTCACCACCCTCATCGTGATGGATTTTGTTCTAATGTCTAGTCTAAATCTTACTCCTTCCAATTTAAAGCCATTTCCCCTCATCCTATCACTACATCCCCTTGTGAAAATTCCCTCTCCAGCTTTCCTGTAGGCCCCCTTCAGGTACTGGAAGGCCTGCTCTAGCCCATTCCCTTACTTTGATTTTGATTAGTAATAAATTAAATAAAAAAAATATTTTTTTCCCTGAGTTGAGTCTGTTTTGCCCATGACAGTGATTGGTGAGTGATCTCCCTGTCCTTACCTTGACTGATGAGCTTGCCATTATATTTTCCTTCCCCTGTCCAGTTGAGGAGTGGAGTGATAGAGCAGCTTTGGTGGGTACCAGGTGTCTAGCCAGGATGAACCCAGCACACTTTAAAACATACCTTCCCTTGTGGAAGTGGGTGATCATCTAACAGCTAATTATCTAGCCTTTAATCATGTACTTTAAAAAGGGCCGAATACAGTTTCGTAACCATAACACTTATTATAGTTTGCAAGTATGATCTATCACATGTGCTTTTATTTTTCACAGAAGTAAACACCGAACTGTGAAATAAAAATACAACAACAGGGGCCTGGCAACTTTAGGTATTAGCACTTTTCATCTATAGCTATGGAAAAAGTCTGTTTATGATGTACAAATTTATAGACTTTTCCATTTGTCTGAGTTAAGTATTAAACCGTGTCAATGGTCAACAGCTTATAACTATCTCTTCTGGATTACTAAATTTTGCACATGCCAAATATAGTTTTCCACTGTCTTCTATATGCTTAAGTTGGGTTGGATACCTTTCATAAAATAAAATCAGAAAATGGAGTAAGCAGCAAGTTTTAAAGCAGCAGGCACTTCCATTGCAGTGACCACACTTTTCACATTACTTTCTCCATGTAACTGTGTCATAACCTCTAACCTTTCCTTGACATATTTTTCAGAATCACTCAAATCTGTCTATTCTGTTACATCTCATTATCTTTGAACCACACTGGAGATTAAAATGGCTCCCTTCCCCTCTTCTTCCAACATATTAGTTTGTATTCTGGTTTGGATAGTGAAGGGCCTCCTTTCAGCAGGAAAACTTGACAAGAACACAGTTCACGTTTGAGTAGTACCTCTTTGTACTTTAGTACCTCCTAAATATTCTGTGCATATGTTCATCTAGTTTAGCAAAACAATCTGTCCCAGTAATCTTCATACTTCATTGACCATCCCACTGCCAATGCCTGCATACTGCACTTCCTCTTCACCTGTTATTATGTGCTGTTAGAAAAACCATTTTCCGATGGTATCTGGAGATGGAGAGAAGGCCCATTTGGATTTTTCAGGAAGTTTTTCTGCAGACCAGTATCTTAAAACACGTGTCTGGACTTACAGATCTCGAGTTTTACAGGAATATTTCTTGGAAAAAGATCTAGTCTGATGACATCTGTGCTGGGAACAATGGATGTTAAAACCAAAAAATTGTTGGACCTAAGGATATCCTCCAAATGTAAAAGCTCATAGTTAGTGTTGCAGACAATAGATTTCACTGCTACCCTGACAGGATGCTGCAACAAAGCCCTTGACACAACCTGGGAGTAGGGCTTTCATAACACAAGAGACAAGAGGAGCACAGATGCATATGACAGTTTATCTTGGTTTCTACAGTTGACTTTTGGAGTAAGCCGTCTCTTCCAGTTTCCCTTTTTCAGACCAATTTTTCTGCTTGCTTTAAAACTAGCATCATTCACTTTTAGAGTGTGATTTGTATACCATTAGAACCCATGCAGTATGGCAGCTTTTTCCTGCATGTACTCTGTGACTGCAGTAATGGTTTGCTGACCTGTGAAGGAAGTTCATGATATTAAATCTTTAAGGACTGCAAAGATATGTGGGTTGACTTGCAATCTATGTTGTCGTTTGACAAGGTATTGGGTACAGCTCAATCAGCCATCTTAAATTAATTAGATCCTAGCTGTTTTTAAGGTAGACCAAACACTCAGTTTAATGATAATAGTGAGCAACAACACAAACTCTTGCTGGGCAGCAAAGAAGTGTAGAGGAAAAAGCAGAATAAGACTCCAACAAAACTGAAAACTGTAAATGAATGAAAAGAATCATCTGACAGCACTTCTTGCTGTGGGACATCTAGGAAAAGAAAGACGTACTTAACCTCTTCTTAAAGAACAGCTGTCCAATGAACGGGATTGGGAGCAGCTTGCATCTCTGGGTCTCTTGGGCCTTCCTACCCAACGCTGACTGGTTGAAAATGAAAACCTTAACTCTAGCCACTCTGGTCCTGTCACCACTGCTCACATAGTAGGTTATCTAAAAAAGGAGTTCTGAAAATGGAGAGGTTCGATGTCTTCCTCTTGAAGTCACCACTCCTGGGACCCTCAAGCAGTGTCACATGCCAACACTGTTGAATCCCAACTGTGCCATCCTTTCTGCTGCTGAAGGTGCCCTAGCAGCTGTCCCACCTCTGCCCTCACTCTAGTAAACCCTGCTGGTTCGTCTTGTGCAGGTCATGGCTTACACAGAATTTCAGACTGTACAGGAAAGCTGCAGGCCTCATCACTTGGCTTAGAAGTAAAACAAGCTCCTGTCCCTGTGGCATGCTTAGGGTGTCTAGTACCTGTTTCACTCCACTCTCCCCAGGTCCTGAATATTCATAGGTATTTAGAAGTGGAAGAGTAGAATCCGCAAAATTAAAGGACTTGTTCATCAGTTGCATTCTTGTCTATTTAGCTACTCTGGAAAAAAACAAATCCCAATGAATACATGCAGTAAACAGGAAATTCTCATAACACTTTTGGAAGCCAGCTCTGAAGTGTACTGAATATTGGAGACGACAAGATGCCTCATAAGCTCAGGGTGGTGTGAAAACTAGATTTTCATTTTCCTTCCATACCCTAATTCCAGCTCCTTTGTTCCCAAGAAAATTTTAGATAATATCTGTAACAAGGTTCTGCTACCTGTTATGTCAATATCCAACATATTCATAGATTAAAAACAGGAAGTGTGATTTTTTTTTTTATCAAAAGAAGGAATTAATAGGTATCTGTAAATTATGAATATAGGAAGCCCCTAGCTCTAGAACTTTTAGTGCTAAAAGACAGCATTTTGTGAGTTTTTATACAGACTGTTAACCTAGTCATTCTTTCTTGTAAGTGGGACGAGTGGCCTGTGATATATATATAGACTATTTCCCTGTTGAACACCTTTTTTTTTTATTGTAGGTATAAGAACTGCAGAAGGTTCATGAGCTGGTGTGACCTTCCTTAACCACTACCCATAGTTCAGTTTAAAACTGAAAAGATAATTAGGAACAATTTTCCTCATTTGAACTTCCCTGGAAGCATACTTTAAACAGATGGATACAGGTAAAGTGCATTTTCTAAAGGCAGGAGGTTGGTTTTGTGTATTGCAAGCAGTACTTCTTTCCACAGTACCTCAGAAAAATCTTCATATTAGGAGGAAAATATACTAAGAAAGAATTATAATTATTTGTTTAAAAGTATAAACATGCCTCAGCTGGAAATGTGACTTAATAAGCCATTTACACCATTAAATATTATGCAAACCCTATGTGAATGCATTTTGCAAAGTATGGTTAAATTACGGTGACTACCTGGTTCTGAAAAATAACATGTAGCTCTAAGCCCCCAAAAAGCTTGTGGAGAGTCAATGTATCATGGTAGCATGTAGATTCTGTCTCACTACTACTATCAGTATTACTACTAATAATAACCAGATTTAAAGATCTTCTGCCTTGCTTGGAACTGCTTGTTTTATTAGTTCAGTGATATTTCTGAAAAATTACCCTGGACTTCTAAATAACATTATGCACAGAAGAGGTACACCTATTATGAAAAAAGCCCTTTAAGACCCTGAGACACATAGTATTCCAATATTATATTTCCTCTCTTTTTTTTGTGTGTTTATTTTTAGGTGCAAATAATACTTTACATTTCTGAAAAGTTCCTTTTCAAAGCAAATTGCAATTTGTCAACTTTAGAAATTAAAAATTAAAAAAAGGCGTAAAACATACTTTAAAGACTATTTAAGTTCTTACTTCTTTCTAGATCTTTACATGCAACAGCCTATTCTTCTTTATTAAAGTTGAACACGTCTATATGTTAAGATATATAAATAAAAATAAACTTTATTTATACAACTGTGACAATAGCAAGTCTGATCATGCTGCTGATTTCCTGCAGCCTTATAATGCTGTATGCTTCTAAAACATCTAACTTGGACTGAGCAGTTTTCGTTTCAACTTCTGCAAGATGGATCTGACTGATTGTTATACTTCCAAAATACTGAAGCATAAAAAGGTCTGAATTTCATATTTTCTGCTTCAGATGTGCTGCTTATTGTACTGAAAGGCAATGCCATAAGGCACATTTCAAAATATTCCCAAGCAACCTTTGTGGATTCTAGTGTGGCTATTTAACTGTAGACAGTTTAGAGTGAACTCAAATCAATAGAAAGATTTGTTCCAATTTCTGTGGCAGCAAAACTCTACAATTTAAACTCAAAACTTTTGAAGAATGTGAGATATGATCCAATAAGGCATGAAGACTTTTTGAAATGTGTCATCTTGTTTTCTTTTCATTTGGCTTCTGTTGTTGGTGCATACGTATATTCCACTATTATTACTTTTATAATAGTAAATGTCATCTTTATTCATATTCATGTCATCATTATTTTGTTGTTTTTGTTGTGGTTTAATACTCATAAAGGTTAAATAAATACTCTAGGGGAAAAAAAATAGTAGAAAAGCTGTGATTCCCACATAACTTTACAATTCCAGTAACTGGAGCTTTCAGAAAAGGAATAAATTTCTGAAGGGCCTATAATATAAAATTCCTAGCTGATACTGAGCCTAGTTAAGATAGGATAGAGTCCATTTTCTTTTAAGCAGTTCATATGTGTTAGAATTTTTAACCAAAACAGGATTGATGACACTGTTCTAGCTTTTGCTGAAGAGTGCTTGCATAGCATCAAGGACTTCTCTGTTTCTCACTCTGCTCCCACAGTAAATAGACTGAGAATGCTCAGTACTTTGGGAACTGACCAACAGAGCAGATGACCCAAACTAACCAAAGATATTCTAAATCATATAACATAGTCAGCAATAAAAGGGAAAAGGGATGGCTTTAGGAGGGTCAACAATATTTGCACAGGAACTGGCTGGGCATTGGTTTGCGTATGGTGGTGAGTGATTTACTTTGCACTGCTTGTCTTGCTTTGTTTTGCTCTCTCTTCTTCCACTTACTCTTTGCTTATAAAGGGATTTTTGTTATTGTTATTATTTATTATTTATCTTAACCCTCAAGTTTTCTTGCTTTTATTCTTCTCTCCTCTGCCCCCATCCCTCTGGGAATTGGGAGTGTGGGGACTGAGAGAGTAGTTGTGTGATGCTTATCTGCCCACCAGGGTTAACCTGCAATATCAGTTCATTTTTGCAGGCATCTCACCCCTCCCCCTCCTCAGTGCACTGATTCTGCCCCTCTTCCCAGTAAATTTTATGTTCCGTCACATAGATCGTTCTAGAGAAAGGGAGAACCATGACTAGTAAAGGTGCTTATAATGTGTACAGAATATCTGAAATACCCAGTGTGGGCCATAAAGTAGGTCCACATAAATATAAGCACAGATGCATTCTTTTCACGGTATACTAGAATGACCAAAGCAGGAAGAAAAATATTGATCATTGTTGGTCACATTCATAATGAAACTAGTACTGGAATAGCATATGCTGTCATAGATTTTTCACTGATTGGAAAAGGGGAAGAAGAAACTTTCCAGGTTCTGATTAATGATTCTCTACAGAACTCAATGTGGTCATTTAATTCCTACCTAAGGGACAAAATAAATGCAGACAAAGATGAAAAAACCTTTGGTGTTGAATGACTACCTAACATAACAAAACTATAGACAGTTTTTGTTGGTTGGAAATACAGCACTGAATCCCAGAATTATTACTGTTATTATTTTGCCAAAATACATACACACGTTATTCCTATAGACATTAGAGCATGCTGCATCTGAAATATATGTAATCTAAGAATTACCCTTTTTCAGTTCCCATTTAATTATTTCTCATGGAATTTAAAGAAAGGAGATGAAAAAGTACACAGTTTGGAGCTTAATGCCCACTGAAATAGTCTTCTGCTATCTTTTGATTCTTTCTTAGACAGGTATTTACATTTCAGGAGGTCTTTTAATAGTACATGGTACACAGAGAATTTAAGCAGGTATTTTCCCATTATCATTAATTGGAATAAACCCTGTGAATGGCCCGCATTTTTGGTAAGAGACTTCCTAGCTTTTCATTATCCCCCATTCCTTTTTCTTGACAAGAGTCCTGAACTGTGTAAAAGTGTACTCTTGCTTTGTTAATATACAATTCCCTGTTGACAGAAGAGCTGCAGAGCAGTATTGACAACATTTTCTTAGACAGACAAAAGACACAAAACTAATGAAATCCTTTACAAACCTAACACAGCATTTTTAGTATTTTAGGTATTCTAAATGGCACTCTAGCATAAAGAGATTTATGATTCTGGATACAGACAAGGCTTAATTAGCAAGACCAGTGAGGCTAGTCTTTTAGCATGAATAGCCCCTCTATTCCTTTCTTGTGAGACCTCACCTGGAGTACTATGTCCAGTTCTGGAATCAACATAAAAAGAATATAGAACTGTTGCAACGGGTCCACAGGAGGGCTACAAAGATGATCAGAGGGCTGCAGCACCTTCCATGTGAGAACAGACTGAAAGAGTTGGGCTTGAACAGCCTGGAGAAGGCAAGGCTCAGAGAAGATCTTATAGTGACATTCCAGTACTTGAAAGGGGCTACTAGAAAGCTGGGGAGGGACTGTTCACAGAGTCTTGTAGTGATAAGACTAAGGGCAACGGGTATAAACTGGAGAGGGGCAGATTTAGGCTTGACATAAGGAAGAATTTCTTCACCATGAGAGCGGCGAAATACTGGCACATGTTGCCGAGAGAAGCTTGGCTGCCCCATCCCTGGAAGTGTTCAAGGCCAGGTTGGATGGGAGTTGTCCCTGCCCAAACTATTCTGTGATTCTATGAAACACGAAAGGTATACAAAGAATAACTTTATCACGTCTGTTGTGGATAGTTTTGCTGGAAGGTCTTGTGTATCGTAGTTTAACTGTTAGAGACAGACACACAAGACATTGTTTGGAAATATAAATGAAAGAAAAATGGCTTTTGTTCAGAATGTGACATGTATGTGTGTGTGTGCGCGTGCACATGTGCATGCTTAAATAAATGCAAGTGACAGTCTTCAGATTTAACACATTAGAAATAAATTATTAGTGTTTTCCACACCGTTAGACCTAGAATTCCTTGACGACCTGCCCTTAGAAGTCTGGAGGATGTATTATTAAAAATATCATTCTTTGTATATATTAGTCTGTCACAACTCATTTGTATTATTACATGGAGGAAATATTTAAATTCAAACACCCCAATTTAGCACAGAATGCCTAGGGCATATTAGCAGCATTGAAATATGTATCTAGTCATTAGCCATCTAGCCATATACAAGAACTTGCTATCAAAACCTAACCTCATCTAGAATCTTTATTTGCTCATGTTTAATATTTATTTTTTAAAAAATCTTTCTATGGCAAGCCAAGTGAAAAATCATCCATGTGTGTTTCTCTTCTAGTATCCCCAGTAATTTGTATGTGTTATAGCTCACACGTACCTGCTTACCATGTCTTTCTTAAATATATATATATCTCTATATTAATTTCTTTTTCTACTTTCAAGCTATGTTATTTATTGGTAGATTTTGATGGACTTCAGCCTTATATAGAAAGCAGAAGAAAATGGAAAACTTACTTGCACTGTATGTCTCTGCTGCACTGCAAACATTGGTCTAGGTTCGTTGCATAGTATTACTTATAATTCCAGTTTTTTTCCAGTGTGATGAGGAAACTGCAGTAGATTTCAACTCTCAAAACTAAGTAATGCTATGAGTTGTTGCAGACACAGTTTCCATTGTTGTGGAGTATTCAGTGACAAGAAAAGAAAAAAAAAGAGAATAAAAAAAGAGAGAGAAACCCTCATTTTTGTTTTTTTTTAAGCTAATCTTCCTAGTTCCTATTCTCTAACTTGGACCTAGGAGAGCTTGATCATACATAGTTTCCATATAAGAAGCAATATTTGTTATTTGCCTCTATGCATTAAAATATGCATTTATTTCCTAAAAATGCTTTAAATAATAATTTTCTCTTCACTGATAATGTAATCACATATTTTCATATGAAAGTGGCATTTGTCAGAAGAATAATACTGTTGTTTCTTTCTTTGTTTTTTTTTTAATTCTGCAAAAGTTCTTTGTGCTACTGGTCCAGATCCTTCACACAATTAATTCAGCAATAGAAACTTGAATGCTAATACAGAAAGACTCAATGGAATCCTAGCTATATTTGAAACCACTAATTTGTAGATGTAACAAAAATTGCAGAAGTGAGAATCCTGGAAGGGCTTTAAATTTATGCTTTGGATCTACCTAGATTCATATTTCCAGGATGGCCATGAAGAACAAATTATTTGATGCTATATTTGTTCCTGAATTTCCACACTTGAAGGCACAATCAACTACATATAACATGGGTCATTATATGGAAAATTATCTTGATGCCACTTAAAAATATTCATTTATCAAATACTTGCGCTTCTATGAATTGCCATGCCCTGCTCCTTATCCCACTACTGTGAACAATAGTACATCTTTTCTGCATGAAAGCCAGTTCGCAATAATTATTACGATTTCATTTTCATCTATGGAAATTTCAGGTGTCATAGTTTGATGCGGTGAATGAGAAAATATATACACACAAGAAATGAGAAAGGTTTGGTCCACAAATGCACCATTTTGAATTGTGAAAGTACTAGATACAAAAATCTAGCCTGGCATATATTAGATTAAAGCTTTAATGTTTCTTGGCGTCTTAAAAAGTTTAGGGGTTGCAATAATCCCTCTGAACTTTTAGTATATGCCCATATATTTATTTAGCATATGCCCATATATTATATTTATTTATTATGTATATCTTTCATTACTTAAAAAACCAGAAAAATCTAGGAAAACCTGTTGGTGATCTTTTAAGGTCATTATAATTTCTGTGCTAAGGCAGAAGGTTCCTCCTGGTGACTCTCATTTAACTCTAATTGTTATGAAACACTGAGTTACACTTTTTTTTTTTTTCAGTGTTTTTTTCAATGTGTTCAAGCTGTGGGACAATGGACTTGTCCGGTCTTGTCAAGGCTGATCTTTTAAGAGAGGGCAGACATTAAAATCATTGGGGCTTTACAGAAGGGGATGGTTCAACTTGAACAAATTCATTGTGTGAGACAGATGTATTGGGTAATAGTTTAATATTTAAATAGCTGAGTGACAACTGGGGTGAGGCAGGGGACTCATGGCTTGATGTTGATTCAGTTAAGAACAGAAAGATCCCCAAAAGCACATAACAAGCTGATGGCCCCAACTGCCAAGTCCTGCTTCTGATGACACAGCATGCCTTGCTGGGGCCAATCAGCACTTACTAATTCTCTTAGTTGCACCTTGCCAAGAGGCACCACATGGACCCGATGGACTGGTGGCTAACTCATAGAATCATAGAACAACAAGGTTGGAAGAGATCCACTGGATCATCGAGTCCAACCATTCCTATCAAACACTAAACCAAGCCCCTCACCACCTCGTCCACCCCATGCCTTAAACACCTCCAGGGAAGGTGACTCAATCACCTCCCTGGGCAGCCTCTGCCAGTGCCCAATGACCCTTTCTGTGAAAAATTTTTTCCTAATGTCCAGCCTGAGCCTCCCCAAGATGCCATTGGCCTTCTTGGCCACCTGGGCACACTACTGTCTCATATTCAGTTGGCTGTCAACCAACACCCCCAGGTCCCTCTCCTCCAGGCAGCTTTCTAGACAGACTTCTCCTAGTCTGTAGCACTGCACAGGGTTGTTGTGCCCTAACTGCAGGATCTGGAACTTGGCCTTGTTAAACCTCATGCCATTGGACTCTGCCCAGTGGTCCAGCCTGTTCAGATCCCTTTGCAGAGCCTCCCTACCTCCCTACCCTCCAGCAGATTGACACTTCCACCCAGCTTAGTATTGTCTGCAAAATTGCTAAGGGAGCACTCAATGCTTTCATCCAGGTCATTGATAAAGACATTGAACAGGGCTGGACCCAGCACTGAGCCCTGGGGACACCACTTGTCACTGGCCTCCAGCTGGATTTCACACCATTTACTACCACTCTCTGGGCCTGGCCATCCAACCAGTTTTCCACCCAGGAGAGTGTGCGCCTGTCCAGGCCAGAGGCTGACAGTTTCTCAAGCAGAATGCTGTGAGAAACTGTGTCAAAGGCTATACTGAAGTCCAGGAAGACCACATCCACAGCCTTTCCCTTATCCAGTAGTTGAGTCACTTTATCATAGGAGGCAATCAGGTTAGTTTGGCAAGACCTGCCTTTTGTGAACCCCTGTTGACTGGGTCTGATCACTTGGTTCTCTTGCATATGCTTCATGATAGCACTCAAGATCACCTGTTCCATGACTTTTCCTGGCACTGAGGTCAGAGTGACAGGCCTGTAGTTTCCTGGATCCTCCCTGTGACCCTTCTTGTAGATGGGGACCCTTCTTGTAGGTACATATCTCTTCACCTAGTACTTTCCTAAAGAGGGAATAGGGAATATCACATAATCTTTTAGACATAACTGTTGAGTAAGTCTGGGACTACGGTCAGATTAATCCACATTTAGACTCCCCTCCGAGAAGAATAGCAAGGGGGTCCATCCTGAACCTTGTGACTCAACAGGGAGGCCTCCCTCAGCCACATATCAGAACTGCTATCTATTAATGTAACACGTGGAAGGAACAGCTGTCTCTAATTTCTGTACTAGGAATAAGTATAACAAAGAATTAGGGGATCTTTATCTACAAAAGATTTTATAAATTCTGACTTAAGTAGCCTACTAATGAAGTACATGAGCATTTCCAAAGGATTTCTGGATATGAACTTTTTCAGGTCACATCACCGCTGCTTATGCATTATATTATATATGCATTTACTGTGTTCAGTTCTGGGCCCCTCACCACAAGAAGGATGTGGAGGCTCTGGAGCGAGTCCAGAGAAGAGCAACAAAGCTGGTGAGGGGGCTGGAGAACAGGCCTTATGAGGAGCGGCTGAGAGAGCTGGGGTTGTTTAGCCTGGAGAAGAGGAGGCTGAGGGGAGTCCTCATTGCTCTCTACAACTACCTGAAAGGACGTTGTAGAGAGGAGGGTGCTGGCCTCTTCTCCCAAGTGACAGGGGACAGGACAAGAGGGAATGGCCTCAAGCTCCACCAGGGGAGGTTTAGGCTGGACATTAGGAAAAAATTCTTCACAGAAAGGGTCATTATGCAGTGGAACAGGCTGCCCAGGGAGGTGGTTGATTCACCTTCCCTGGAGGTGTTTAAGGCACGGGTGGACGAGGTGCTAAGGGGCATGGTTTAGTGTTTGATAGGAATGGTTGGACTTGATGATCCCGTGGGTCTCTTCCAACCTGGTTATTCTATGATTCTATGATTCTATAAATAATTCATTCAATTAGCCAGGCTCATGTCATGCAATGAGCCTCCTCTAGTAAAAGGCAGTACAATGCTCATGCCGCTGCACATATGTAAGTAACAGTCTGTGAAGAATGGTACTATCCTATGCAGAACCGATAACTGCAAATGCAAGTAGTTGCTTATTTAAGTAATATTGCGTATGTCAGTATCCATTCATATAAGTTTAAATGATCTATTATTTGACTATCAGCAACATTTTGGTAACCCCAAAGCTGATGTTAGTTACAATACCCTTCTCTGTAATGAGTTTAGTGTGAAATTTTGTACATCCATTGTAGTTTTCTGTAAAAATTGGTATCTCGTCAATCATATTTTATTCAATGTATTAATACATATACACTCAAAGTAAGTATGACTCACATATAATTGGAGAAAAATTTGCTTAGATGGAACGTTAAGTACACTAATTAATCTAAAGCAGACTGAGCAGAAGCTCTTTTTCTTTGAGTACTATTGGTTAGTTTACAGAAGGAAAGCTACTGAGACAGGTAGTTGCTGTATATGATCAATTTTTCGTTTGGAGACGCTGAATATTTCAAATACACTAGACAGAGTATAAGTATTTCAAGAAAACCCTTGGCGAATAACTACTGTATTTTACTAAATTCCATTCAACTTTTAGGGAACATTAATGTGTAAATATGTACAGTAAACTATAAGACTATGTAGACATTCACATGGTACCTTTGTTAGAGGATCATGATGCCAAAAAGCCGCATCTACAAAGTTACAGTGTGAAGAGCACTATGTGCAGTTTTAATTATAACAAGGATATTTTGCTGTTCATAGCTCACTCTACAGGTCCTTTCTACCTCTGTTTGATTTTAAATATCATGTAGGAAAGTTCCAGGGGTGTTTTTGAAAGGAACAAAACACAGCATGAGGTACTGACTGCACTTGTATCCAAGTCTCCTTTCAATCACTTTCAAAAATGAGAGCTACAAAACTCTAGAACTATTAAAAGCATTTTAACAGATTTCCCATCAACTAATACTGGTCTAAAAAAAAACTAAAAAAAAAAAAGCTATTTCTAATTTCTCTATGCAAAATATACTACTTTTACCCTATACAGATTTGTATGAATTTTTTTTTTTTTTAGTTGTCCGATGTCATCTTCAGAAGATGACATTTTCATTAATCACCACGTACTTGAGTCAGTTTCAGCCTTTTCATGGGAAGAAAAGGCTTGCAGGAGTGTAGGTCTCTGTTGACCTTGTGGAGCAAGAGGTAGGTTCCTTTCAAGGAATAACTTCCTTTGGTGAAGGTTCAAGGTGACAAAAATATTACCAGGTTAGACTTCTAACATGTTACTTTAGAATAACATGTGGCAGAAGACTAAGGAATGAAAAATGCTGCAATTCCTCAGTTCCTGATAGTGCTGAATGGAATTTGTGAGAACACAGCTCTTGTTATGCGCCTAATATAGTTGCTGCAGCTGCTAAGTTCCTGGTTACCTGGCTGTTAATTTATTCTCTAGTTTTAAGTGTAACCTTGCAATCATGCTTCTTAATTAGTTCTATTTTGACAAATATGCTCTACCTGTAGAAGTTTATGTCACTAACTTTGCCTCCTTACAAAGGTTTCTGCATGACCCATGACTTGACTAGACTGTGGCTTAGAACCTGCTGGCTTAGCAGGGTAGAGTAGAGAAAGTCAAAGAAATCAAAAAAAAAAAAAAAAATTAGCACAGGCTTTCACTTACAATCCTAAGCTTTTGTGTTCCTCCATTCTTTTACATATTGAAGTGAAATATATTCTTAATATCACATAACTAAGTCCTGTCCTTATATCTTTTGATGGGGAATTCAAAGATAGAAAAGAGACAGTTATTTTCAGAACAGCTGTACAACTAGGAAAATGACAGTGTATGGATGTTAACACATCCTCACAGAATAAAGACTCCGGGCTACATATTATGTATGATGTGATAATTACTACTAGTTAGTATTTGTTTTGACCTTCTCAGGATCCTGTTGTAAAAGCTCAGTCTAACAATGAGGTGAATACTTAAGGTAATGGCCACCCAGATGGGAGAGAACTAGCACAAAAAATAGATTCTCTAGGACAATGGGCAGAAAAGAAACTAGATATAGCTGCTGTATACAATACCACCAGGCCAGAGAAAGCGCAGAGCACTCCCACAGAGCCCAGTTCCTTCTTGTATTTAAAACTTCCAGAATATTTAATTTAATTCCAAAGTAGAAAGTAAATACTAAAGAATAAACAGAGTTTACCATTCCTCAGTCTGTTCTCTTGTGAGCTTTCAGTCATGAAGAAAACCATGGAGCTAAAGCATCTTTTTACTGAGCCTTTCCCCACTGACTTCACAGGATGATCTCTTTCAAAATAATAAGTGACTGATGACAGTGAATAAATTCAGGGCAGTAGTCAGAATACTAATGAATATTCTGATTATGTGCAATGTGGGCTAAAACGTTCTGCATCCTGGTCTTTCATTTGTGAACTACATTCTTAGAATCATAGAACCATAGAATCACAAGGTTGGAAAAGACACATCGGATCACTGAGTCCAACCATTCCTATCAAACACTAAACCATATCCCTCAGTGCCTTGTCCACCCATCCCTTAAACACCTCCAGGGAAGGCGACTCAATCACCTCCCTAGGCAGCCTCTGCCAGTGCCTAATGACCCTTTCCGGGAAATATTTTTTCATAATGTTCAGTCTAAACCTCCCCTGGTGGAGCTTGAGGCCATTCCCTCTTGTCCTGTCCCCTGTCACTTGGGAGAAGAGGCCAGCACCCTCCTCTCCACATCTTCCTTTCAGGTAGTTGTAGAGAGCAATGAGGTCTCCCCTCAGCCTCCTCTTCTCCAGGCTAAACAACCCCAGCTCTCTCAGTTGTTCCTCATAAGGCCTGTTCTCCAGCCCCTTCACCAGCTTCATTGCTCTTCTCTGGACTCGCTCCAGAGCCTCCACATCCTTCTTGTGGTGAGGAGCCCAGAACTGAACACAGTACTCGAGGAGCCGTCTCACCAGTGCCGAGTACAGAGGGAGAATAACCTCCCTGGACCTGCTGGTCACACTGTTTCTGATACAAGCCAAGATGACATTGGCCTTCTTGGCCACCTGGGCACACTGCTGGCTCATGTTCAGACAGCTGTCAAACAACACCCGCAGGTCCTTCTCCTCCAGGCAGCTTTCTTGGCCATCTGACATTTTTCCTGTTGGCGTGCTTAATAACTCTCAAAACCCAGTCTACATTAGGTTTCTTTTACATGTGTGATAAGCAAGTTATTTTACTGGATATTTCATAATGATTTGTACATCTACTTCAATACATAAATTAAACAGTTCAAGGGAACACAAAAAGCTATGGAATATTTGTCTGTCAAACAGTGTATCAGTAAGATGAAAAAAAGACCTGAAACTCAGAAAACTAGCACGAATTTTTGAAAACTAATATATTTAATCTACAGTGAATCTGGAGGGCTTCTAAAGTCAAGCACCTTTTATAAAGTGCTCAGAACATTTAACAAAAAACTTCCCATTTTTATGACTGGAAATTGTGTGCATAAAACTTTGGAAACATAGTGTTTAAGCTTTGAGGTATTATATATCTTTGCAGAACTTGTGGCAGGAATAAATGATGACCTTTCTACTGAAATGTATAGAAAATGACAGTGAAAATAGGAAAATAATTTTATAAAGAGAATTGGCCATTTCAGACTCATCTGATTTAGGTAATTTTGAAAACCCCAGCTGAGTTTAAGAATACACTTGTCCCTTATGTACTGCTAAATATCTATTCGATATGTTATTGCAGACTGGCTCTACTTTTTAAGCCTTAAAAAACCATTGATTTTTCATCAGTTTCACATGCAAAGTTAATCTTCATGATGTGCTAAATCCTCCCTGTATTAATAAAACCCAAATAATATCAAAAAGGAAACAGAATCCTGATTCTCTAGTTTAATTACTGAAATGTTTGATTTTGAATGCCTCAGTGCTTTTTCTTAGTATTTAACAAAGTGTAAGATTACTGCTTTGTGTACTGCAGAATTTAAATTCTACTTCCCTCACGCCCCACCCCCACCCTGCCTCAAGGGAGAAAGATGATACTTTAAAATCACAGTTGCTGCCACCTTCCCTCATTATTTGTTTTCACCTTCGCATACCATTAGAAAATATTATTCAAGCAGCAAACCATTTGTAGTTTTCTAATTGAAGGATCAATTTTACAGATGCCTAATAAGTATTTTGTCCTTATGTGTGTGTGGGCTACAACAGTAAACTTGTTCACTCAAAATTCTGCAAATATTTGTTGTTATTTTCAGAAATAAAGCCAGAGCAGTAGCAAACTAAATCTAATTGCATTTAGCACATGAAGCTACTTTTCTAGCTATAGTATTTGAAACATAATTCAAGATGAAAACTTTTCAAAAAGTTATTTTTTTTTTATTGGACCATAAAAACAATGTGGTGTGCTCTCTCTTTTGCCTCTTCCAAACTGCATTTGACAGATAAACAAAAGATGTCTTCTGGTTCATGTAGCCCATTCTGTAAGTATATGTAAAGCTGTTGATCAGAGATGTTTCATATAATAAGGCTTTCCATGCACCAGGAAATAGAAATGTGCATTGTTGTCAAATAAAACAGCAAAATCAATCTTAGGACTATTCAAAAAGGCAAAGACAAATCAACATATGCCAAATAAAAAACTGTAAAACTAACACACTTGTATGAAGTGAGAGATACTTTTTTTTGAGCCTTTGAGAGGGCAGCATAAGCAACATTTTTAACTTATTACTATCTTCCAAAGAAAGAGAATATTGCATTCTCATTGTCTTGATGGTCTTTGTGCAGAAGATACCCACAAACCCAGATCCTACTAAAGGCAGAAAATTATGATTAGCTATGCATTTTCTGGATCTAGTGGCTAAAATGGAACTCAGAATTATTGTAATGTTGTATTAGAGACCATAATCTGACTGTCATAGCTGAAAAAGCCATTGCTAGTGTAAAGAGCATTAGCTAAAAAAAAGCCAGACAGTCTGCTTTCCAGTCCCTTCAGGAATAAGCTGGGAAAGAGCTTTCATAGGCATGGGACGAAAGAGCTTTTCTGTGTTTTAGCCTACTTAAACTCCCTAAAACAAAGCATTCATCTTATCTTGTTCACATTTCTTCTGTTACATGCGGGATTAAAAGGGATAAATTGTGACTGGTGACATTATAGTGTGTTTTACAAAGCCTGTGAAGGGAGACAAAGGATACAGCACGACTCAAAACAGAAATAATGCAGTGGTGGTGGCGTTCACCCCCACAAAAAATACATGATAAAGCCCCCAGTATTTAGCCTGAAACCCGAATTTGATGTGGGAGTGTGTTTTTGCCATGAATGCTAATTGCTGTAGATAATATTTTCCGGTCTGAAAAATTATTTTCTTTGTCTTTTCTTTCTTTTTCGTAATATACGTAAGGGAAATAGATTTCCTTCTCCCTACTTCTCTGCTCCACTGTGAAGTGACATAACACTTCCTGTCTTGCATGTAAATGAAACATTAGTATTAATCCCTTAGTGTTTTCATGCCTGCAGGCATATTTTGAGCTTTCACTACTTCATCTAGCGTGGTATTGTAAGTAATTGTGGCAAGAAGTCAATGCTCATGTTGCAGAAAGAGACAATGGCACCACTGATGCAAGAGCTTTGCCTTTCAGCTTCATTTTTAATATTTGATTAAAATAACATTGTCATGAGAAAAGAAGATGGAAAAGTAGCTTGCTTTTTTTTTTTTTTTTTTTGCAATAGCTATATTTAGAAAATTACACATAAGATGCCAAAACATTTTCCATCCATTTATTATGTGAACAGGAGATCAATATATCATATCGCGCACTGTCCAGTCTGAGCAACAGCCCTGCCTTAAGGCTGTGCAAGCGGAAAGTAAGCCTGAATTCAGCCTCAAGGTACCTGACTCAAGACTTCAGCCAGAACATGAATAAGATTGGACCCCTGTCACTACCTGGGGCAGAAGAAAGAACCTTCCCTTTCCCCCTACATGTACCTGCATAACTCTACAGTTGGTGAATAAAGAGCATGTGAATAATAGACACCATCCAGGAAAAGAGAACTGTGTAAAGTTAATCCACCCACCCACGTTGGAATCAGTGTCACCAGAAAAGCCTGTAAAGTATTGGTAATTCGTGGTTCCTTAATGAGAGGCACTGAATTATCTATTTGCTGTCCAGACAATTTCTCTAGGGAAATTTTCTGCTTACATTTGTGTCATCAGTGATAGGCAGTCAGATCTGTTGAACCCTACAAATTATGATCTGCTTTTACTGTTTTGTGTCGCATATAATGGGATGAGACAATTTAGAACTCTCAAAAAAAAAAGACTATCTGTTCCTTGGAGCAATATTAAAAGGATCAACAGTTCAAGAAGGTGTTTTGTATGCCCCCAGTCCCCAGGGATGTGGCTTCCATGACTTCTCTGGGAAACCTGTTCAAGTGCCTCACCACGTGAACAGTAAAAAACTTCTTCCCAATCTAATCTATATCTGCCTTCTATCAGCTTAAAACTGTTATTCCTCATCCTGTCCCTACACTCCTTGATGAAGACCCCCTTTAACTACTGGAAGTCTGCTGCAAGGTCTACTGGGAGCCTTCTCTTCTCAGGGCTAAACAAGTCCAAATTTCTCAACCTGTCCTCCAGGTGCTCCAGTACTCTGATTATGTTTGTGGACCTTGTCTCGACTTGCTTTAACAGATCCATGTCTTTCCTGTGCTGATGACATCAGAACTGAACACAGGACATTAGGTGAAGTTTCACAAGAGGGGAGTAGAGGGACAGAATCATTTCCCTCGACCTGCTGCTCAAAGTTCATTTGATACAGCTCAGGATATGCTTGGCTTTCTAGGCAGCAAGTACATATTGCCATGTCATGTTGAACCTCTCTTCCATAAACACACCCAAGTCCTTCTCTTCAGGGCTACTCTCAATCCATTATCTGTCCAGCATGCAGTTGTGCTTGGCAGGTGCAGGATTTTGCACTTGGCCTTGTTGAACCTGATGAGATTCACACAGGCCCACCTCTCAAGCCTGTCAAGGTCTCTTCTGAATGACATTCACTTCCCTCCAATGTTGACTGCACGACACAGCTTGGTGTCATTGGCAGACTTGCTGAGGGTGCCTTCAATCCTCATGTTTTCAACAAAGATGTAAAACAACACTGGTCCCAATGGTCCCAATACTGACCCCTGTGGAATGCAATGTGTCACTGGTCTCCATATAGGTCTTGAGTCATTGACCACAGCTCCTTGAATGTGATCATGCAGACAATTCCTCACCCACTGAGTGTTCCATCCATCAAACTCTTGTCTCTCTAACTTACAGACAAGAATGTTGTGCAGGGCAGTGCTGAATGCTTTGCACAAGTCCACATAGGTGGTCTTGGTTACTATTTTCTTACCTTCCAGTGCTTAGCCCCATCATAGAAGGCCACCATATTCACTGGGTACAATTTACCCTTAATGAAGCTATGATTGTCACCCAACACCTCCGTATTTTCCCTCACATATTCCCATATGTGCCTCAACAGAGTTTCCAGAAAGATTTGCTCCATGATCGAGACTGGCACAGAGTTGAAATTGAACATTCCTGTCATTAATTTGAAGAGATAATGTTTGATGGATGGAACTGTCTGGATGGCTGCCTCCAAAGAGTTGCTGTCAACAACTGCAAATTTATGAATTAAGGATTATGAGGAAGCATTGTAGAATTGGGGCTGAAAAGTGGACATGAACTATTGTTGAGAATGTGTTCAGACTCCCAGAACAGCACAACTTCATCTGAGACTGACAATGCTGAGGGATGAATAGAAAAAAAGCATTCCTCAAAATACTGTCATTTCTCTGAGGCTGAACTAAGCCCAGAAGCATGTGTGCCCTTTGGAAGTTGAAGTTGTGTCAACATCCTAAGCATACACTAATTAGATAAGGCACACAGAAATTTATTAGCAAATATCTCTGGTTCTACAGAACAAGTAGAAAATGAAGATTTTCTGAAGCTGGAGGAGATCAGTAAAATACAGGAAGCAGAAAAATCAGTTATGATTCCTTCATATCCTCCTGCCACATACCAAGTTTGTATTTCAAACCTCAGAGGTGCCAAAAATTCTCAAAGAAATTCTTGCATTTTTAAATGCTTTAAACACATTGAAAAATCCACCTTCTCCTCTTAGACTTGATTTAAGAAGATGTATAGTAATTTTTTTTTAAAGTAGTTTGTTTTTAATTTGATCTGAGGCAGAAGACAGTAATAAAATATTCAGGACAGTTAGTATGTTAGAGAGAACAGAAAAAATTTCAGATTAAGATCTTAAAATAAGAGATACTGTCAGTTATGCCTAACTAATTCAATGTAGCTTAATCTGTCAGAGCCTCTTAAAATTAATATGACAAAAGTAATAGACTCAAGCCATAAGTCTTGATACCTTTTGGAATTTTCCATGAAATTTATGGACTCTAAAGAAAAAAGAGAGCAACTGAGATTTAACTTCTTGCAAAATAGTGTCCTGCAGGCGGTGCAAACTGTTCTGACTTACGCAAATACACCAGTGATTAAACACTACACACATTTTAAGTTTCTTAATAAATGGCTTGTGCTTAGCAAATACATCAGACCATATTTGTAGGAACATCACCTTTGTAACTGTACTTCAGGGGCACAAACTGGGCAAAATCTCGATACATCATGTCAAACAATTTTCTTCCTTCAATTAAAGTCTTAGGAAATGTGTTTCTCATAATTAGATATACCATGCTTTCCACAGTATTTTTAGCTATCTACTCTGGGTTTACTTTCAGCATTCACAATTTCCCAGTATTTTCTGCACAGCATGGGGATGTCTTTTGACAATTTATTCTCTCAGGATGTAATTTCATTTTGTTGCTTTTTTGTCCACTTTGTTAATTTGTCCCTTATGTCTGTTTTCTGTCCTGACTCACATCCACAGCTCATTCCAAACTAATACTATTTGTGAATTTTAGTAGTGTCTGGTTACATCTGCACAAAATAATTTTTGATTCCATAAATAGCTAAACTTGAAACCAAACCTCCGCTTTCTACTTCTTCCAATAATCAACAGATAGTAACATTACATTACTTAGTTTTTGGCTGGCAGGTGGAATAGATGGAACAATTTATGAATTCAATTAAGCTTAAGCAAGGAATCCTGGCAGAAAAACTCATTTCCTAGAGAACATCTACTTAGAAAGTGCATCTCCAAGACAAGAGAAAAAACTGACAAATTGGTAATGCTTTGAAGAAGTCAGATGATTTGACATTGTAAAAGAGGGATGCAATTATTATTTTCTCTTAGTAAAATGGAAAAAGACTGAGGATAACTAACACAGAAAACCAAAAGGAAACAATGGAAGAGATCTCTACATGGACAAAATGACTGCAGAAAGGATTTTCAGAGATAACCGATACACTAACCATTGTATGAATATCCCAGACATCAGGTATGTCTAATAGTAAAATGAATGTACATGGAGTATGCTGAAAACAAAGTTTATTGAAACGAACCTGATATCAGGGTTTTTTTTTTCACTTTTAAACAACTTATTGGAACAATAAAAATGCTTCCCTTACCTCACTTTAATGACTCTATTTTTTCACCAAAATTTCATGGATCTTAACTGTAAGATCACTTGCCTCTTTCTTGCTTGTCCCTTCCCAATTACACTACCAGAATATAATTAAAAGCAGCTATTGATCTGATGGCTACTCTTCTCTTGTACACAGTACAAATGATTTCTGTAGGAAAGAACGTGATGTATCTAGTAGTAAGAAAACATATTACTCTTCCTCTAGCCTAATGAAATACTTCTGATGGAAGTTGAATTGACTATATACTACTCTTTTCCTAAGCCACAAATGTCAGATGTTCCACTTGCACAGGCCAATAAGGTGTCTGTGATGACAAAGTAACTTGGAAGACCTATTCTCTCTCTAAAGAGGCAGGAGGGGCTCTTCTAGGTGCAGAACAAAAAATGGTGACCATTTTTCCTTTCCCATGCTCATTCTCACCTCTGATATGCACTGTCAAAAACACTGGCAGACATTACTTCCCTGCTTTTGCTGAAAGAGAGAAGCAGAATTGAAAATGCAGTTCAAGTCCAACTTGTCATGGAGTTTCAGTGCTCCAGCTTTTCTCCACCAGCAATTTATGTTGACATTCGTACTAGGTCACACATGCAGTGGGTTTGGTTCTTAATTTAATCTTCAGTGAACACTTCTCTAAATCACAAAATCAGAATGCATTTCTGCACAATTTATAATCTCTGCTCATGAAAGTCTTAGGACTGGAAAAGCAAGGGTTCACTCATTATAAGATGAATTGCACTGTTAGACCTGCACAAGAAAGATTGTCTAGCACACATGGTATACTTTCTGCCATTTCAGTTTGCTTTTATTTTGGTGTTGAATGTAGATTGTAATGTTTCTATACCATCATGCTTCCTCCATCCAGGAAAAGGTTATATGCCTATGTGCATTTATTTGTATTGTCCATGTTCTAATAGTATGTCTCTGCTAATGGCTTTCAACATGAATGTTTCTCTGTCTGAAGAGATTTTTTGGAGTCTGGAAGAAGCAGTACTTGCTTCTGATATAGCCATAAAGTTTTCAAAAAGTAATTTTCACTATTGGTTCTTAAGTAACACTGTCATCAGTGAAGTGACAAGCATAACGTTGAGTCAGTTTTGACCTTTGAATTAGACTTTTAGCTCAAGAAAAGACAAACATGTATATTAAATTGTGGGCAGATGATAAAATAAGAATAGACCCCAAACCCATTTTCTTTAGAAGTGTTTATTATTAGTGAATGTCATGTATCATAATTTGAGTGGTAGTTCTGGCATTTTTAGTCATTATATCGTATTGTATTTTTATTTTTTGAGCACGCTACAAATAATAAGATTGAACTTTTTTTAGTGCATCTTTGCACTTACTGTCTCTATCTTTTGCAATGAATAGTGGAAAGTCATACTCAGAATCCAGTGGAAAACTGTTACACAATGTTATCTAGTCTAAAAAATTTTCAAGTTGATAAAAATGTTTCTCAGTCTCTATTGCATATATTTTCCAGGTGGAAAAAAAACAAATTGCAGCATTTTTTGCATTGCATTTAATGATTGTAAGTGCTATTAACATGCTTTCAGTGCCTATATAATTTAGAAAACTATTTTCCTCTTCTTGGCAATACATCTTTTATGTCTGAAAACCGCCAGCATTGCTGTGTAGGCAATAATAATGGGGTCAGTTCTTCCAAGAAGACTCTGATATCGTGTCATTTAATATAAATTTCTGACAAATTAATTTAGAAACTAACTATTCTCTTCATTACAGATGCATAACCTGTCAACACGAGAAACTGCTGAACAAAGTGATATGATGGAAAAGGGAATGTTTCAGTAAGACAGATTTTTATTTCTGTTGCTTCTATTATGTGACAAAAAACCCCAAGTTGATATGCACTCTAGAGTGATTTACAAGGCATCTCATAATATCTTATAATTGTAGAAGTGGTGCTGGGGTGTCTCAGGATGATTTACTGCAATTTGCCACATTTTGAAACTATTCCAAAATAAGCTGGTGACATACACTGAAGAGCTTTCAATGAAATCTGAAAAGGTTCATTTGTTATGTCAACTGGAAGGCATTAAATGATATATGAAAACAATTTTAAGATTTATTGATGTGATTTAAAATATCCCATAATGGTAAATTGACACACTGCATGGGCAGCATTGTCATTAAGCAAGATAAGAAAATCAGTTCATCACAACTTAAAATATTTATATCATTCTCTGGTTGCAATAGTACTGATAGTGAAATTTTTCACTTTAAAAATACACTTGCAGTAAACCAAAGGACTTCTGTCAACATCAAAATTGATGAGTCATAAACTGAAAAGGGTTGATACTATGCATATGTACATTAATAAAGCAGAACATGTACAGCTCAGAGCAAATTATATTTCAGAAATTGCAGAAAACAGTGGCTTTTAAAGGCACTTGTTAAAAAACTGCAATTATTTTTCAAGTCAAATATCCTGCCTTTAAACAGCGGTGATGCTACTGATCCATTAGCAATTTGCACAACAATTTCTCATTGCATCAAAAAATGAGTAGCCCTCATTAATGTGGTATCTTCAAAACAATGCACTCAACACAAAAACTGGTGCTTCTTGGGTTTTGCATGGGATGTACAGTTTGTAGTCTACTCACAGACATGCTTCCAGCTGATGTGAATACTTTCCATCCCTTAACCACTTCTATGAGAACATACAGATAATAGTCGTCACTATGTTGAAACTGCAGGAAGAACATATGTGAAAGTGCATTTGCTCACACACACCTTGTGCCCATGCCAGTATCTATACTTCACATCTAACAGTATGGGGAAGCCCTATGCATCTAGGTTGTTTGAAAGTGTAGTGTTACCTCATGGAGGAGGCTGCACTGACCAACATGTTTCTAATAGCGTAAAATCATGACACATAAAATCACATACTTGTACAAACTGGATAAATTCTTCAGTTCTCACTCACAGACTCATTGCAATGTAATGAAAATGAATTAGTGCTTGAAGTCAGTATTAGAGTTGAGAATCAATTATTATAATCTTATTCTAAAATTAATATAATTCAATATATTTTTAAACAAAATTTTGAACAAAATATTTCTCCTTGTTAAAAATACTTCTTTTTCCCTCACACAAAATGCCAAAAATAATAGTGGACACAGGTTATTTTTAGTGATTTTTCAGTTGGTAAAAATTCGTCATTTCAATAGCTATAGTGTATATGCAAACACAAAGAAGTACTGAGCTGTCTTTTCAGTAGTGACAAGAAAAGACAACCAGGCAGTTTTCATGGGAGAAAAATGTGATGTAGGCACACACATACTATTTTCCCATCTCCTCTAAGTACAGCATCCTACTGAGCAGGTTAGAAGGCTCTTCTGTGAAATGTTCTCATATTTGTTAATTTCTGTATTGCCTAGAAACTGGTGACAGATACACATAAATATAATAGCGCATTTTATTGTTTGCACTAAAAAGTGATATTAGAAACTGCTTTTCAGTGAAAGAGCATGTTTTAGAAGCAACAGGATGTTACAAATAAAATAGGATTCTTATTAAAACAATGCCACATTTCTAAGGGTAAGAAATAAAGTGTCTCATTTAAAACAGAGCTATTCAGTTTTCAGTATTATAAGAATGGCTTGGAGCCATGCAAAATTCAGTCTTCACAGGAATAAATGCTCTGCAGTGGGTCTGAGCAAAGAATGCTGTTGTCACGATTTACACTTTTGTCAAACCTTATGCAAACCAAGAAGTATTTGAATTAGTCTAATCAGAGTCAGAGCTTAATCAACTAATTTTTGATGACAGTAGGAAACTGTTTTTTATCACAAAATTTCTCCTTTATAATAACGATAGAACTTTTTTTTTTAAAAAGAATCCCTTTTTCTTAATGTCAAGGAGTCCCATTATAAAACTTTTGCCTTTGAACTTTACATAGAAAATACAGAATTCCTTTTCTACTACACATGATTTAGCATTTTTAGATATTCTCACTGCACAACAGGTCTTGATTTTGATTTCTTCATTGTACATTCACACTGAAAATAGATACAACACTGTAAACTAAACTAAATTTCTAGGGCATCTTCTGGAGCATGCAGAATCAAAATATCTTTCTTACCACTCCCCTTCAAAACTCGCTTCCTTTTTATTGCAAGTAATAGATACAGAATTTCTTACGTGATTGGTGTCCAACAAGTACATCTAAGGACTATCTGGACTTCTACAATGACAAACTCTTCCCTCTTGGGGAGGAAGAACTTCTGCCTGTCATTTTCAGTCTCACTTTTCTCAGCTCTTGCTGATCCAAGCTTAGTCTTCCCACGTTGCCAACTATGCCTTCAAGAATTTCTTCAAATTTGACCATGCTTTTATGTGAATATCATCTCATATTTGTACTTACATTGATAAAAAATAGAATATTGCTGTGATCCATGATGTGTGAAAAATTGTGGATCTTCAAATTAATTTAAACTTCATGCTTCAACAACTTTTATGATTTGGGATTTTGAGACTTTAAGGCAGTATTTCCTTGGCTGCTATTTAGATAAAAACAGAGATGCAAAGCAGATTGAATAAAATAGAAAACTTGAACTATGAATGAATAATAAGAAATACAAAAGGTTTCAGACATGGTAAATTATCTTTTAAGGGATTATGTGTGAGAGATATTACACTCTTCTGGATGTGAAGAAGACAGCTGTAGACTATGACAGATTTATTCCCTGTAAAATGCTTCCTATGTGTATACCTTTATGCTTTGTTAGGCCATGATACTATTAAACTAAAACTACTGAAAAATTATTATGCATGGATATCACGGAACGGATACCAAATAATATATCCTCTAATGTGCCTTATGTTTCCACCAGAAATTCTCATTATGCTTTAGAAAGTTTATGAAAGAAGGGGTTTTTCTGCAATTTTTCAATATTTTTGCACAAGTTCATCCTGCAGATTCTGCAGGTTTTTGTTGTTTTAACATCTAAAGTCCAAATACTGAATTATTTTCAGAGCTGTGTCAGGTTAACATCTCCATTATTCATCTTATTATGAGCATTTCAGAAATATATTAGTAACTGGTGTGGTACTACTTTCTACCTTGTTTTGGTCAAAATCAAAAGTTTGCATACTGCAGAATTTTACACAACAGGAGTATTTTAAAAAGAATCAAGTAAAACAATCTATGGAGTTAATATGTCTGAATTTTTGAGAATATTTTTCAGGGATCTAGAAATATATTTTTATTATTTCCATTACAATTTCTGAAAATTAGCATGTGAAAAATGTTACTAATTTCATAACAACCCACCTTAAGGGTGAATAATCAATGTCTGCATTCCTGTCACAACTGATCAGCAGCAATGCTGGTAGAGGATTTTTCACTAACCTGAAATCTTTCAGACAGGTAAAACCCTAATATCCTTGCAATTTGCTAAGTAACATTAAACGACTATAAAAATAGTTACAGAAAAATAAGGAAATGAAAGATAGTTTCCTTGAGTTCTATCTGTGATTTTAATTAATATGATATTTTCTGCTTCATTTGCAAAAATGCCTGACAGTGGTACTAAAATAGTTGCTCTGTTTCACCTGGAGATGATCTTCTATATGTAATCACAGTGTGATCCTTCTGGATGAAAAGAATGCACTATATAAATGTATAAGCCTGATTAGCATGTGTGATAGTCTCGTCTTCCATGATGGTGGTATCATCATGTTGTTAGCTTAGAAGGAAAAGAGGAAGAACAAGGAAGAAGTCACAGGAGGGAGACTAATTTTCATAAAGACATCATGAATCATGTACAGTGTATGCACTCTAGTATTACATGCCTATTAAAATATCATAGAATTGTATTACTATATTTATTTAAAAGAGAACATTCTAAAAAGAAGAACACTGAACTACCGATAGTGTGGTTTAAGGTTCTTCATATTAAAACACTGAAGGCATCCTTAGTAATTACAACAACCTCAGCATGCCTTGGCTACTGTATAATCGTTCATGGAAATATATGTATACATGTATTTTATATCTGTATAAGCATACAAAACTATAGAAGAAAAAAAGATTTTTATATGCAATTAAGACTTGAGCCATTTACTAGACTTAGTTTTGATCAGAAGTTAGCTGATTAGCAATGATGAACCTTCAGCAGATGGGCAGCTTTTCGGCTTGAGAATAGTGCTTGAATATGCAACACTGGAAAGGGAGAACTGATCAGCAGGTTAGTGGGATTTGTTTTGTTTTATTTTGAATTGGTTAAATACTACCCATATAGCTGGTTGGTTCCAAGGGACACGTGGTTTTCATATGAGCTACGGTTTGGGTGCATGCAATATCTTAAAGGTCTTCAACACTCAAGTGAAGGGTGAGAGTAACACATCACCAGGACTGCAAGGATTAAGAACTTGACAAGACTGAATCCTCTTTTAAGCAGAGTTTAAGAATTCCACAGACATGGAGCTTCAACTTAGGCAGTCACAGGCATTCAACTAAAAGAATTTAACTTTGAGAACTTGCAGGTATCAAGGATTAGTGTTTTAACCTTTTCTATAGTTCCAAGGAATTTATAGCAATATACTTGAAGTGGAAGTACTGTTGGTATAGAAAAGCACGCTATAACAGGGGCATCATTGTATGTGTAAACATGAATAAACTTTAGAATATTTAATGAAATAAATGTAATTTTAAAATATCATACTTTTCTTTTCAAGATTTCCTGTGCTTCTAAGACTGGTGAAAATATACTGTGAAGAAAAGAGAATTTCAGTATATTTTCCTCTGATTTTTACCAAAAAAAAAAAAAAAAATTCCAAGTCCCTCCAGATACCCTCTAGCAAAACAGTACCACATTCCAGTGCAATTCAATTAAGTGCTGTCACTTGTGTAACACTGAACCTAATACAATTGGTGTACTAATTTCTACCTATCAGTCAAATGTTAACTGAGAAGTGCTTCTGATATATGCAGGAAGTCCATCCATCAGACAAGACATTTTTTGTGTATAAAAAAGAGGAAAAAGCCAACTGCAGTTTCTTTTTGATGGAGAAAACGCTGATACAAAAGCACAGGTTATGGTTTGTCTCCTTTTGTTGCTTATCATAGCTAAATATTCCTCTCTCTGCTTCTTATCTTCTGCTCATTATCTGCATTGCATCTGCTCCATTTAATCACCTTTGTCTTTTGCCCAGGATGCTGAATCAGAAAATAGTCCAGAAAAATGTTCTAGCTCTGAAACTTAAATGTGTTTCCAAAGTCTTTGAGAAAAATGTGGTGTTATCACTGCAAAGCCAACCATCTTTGGTCATATCTCTAGGAAATTAATTATTGACTGCCCAAACATAGAATATTATATTTATTTTTATTATAATGAATATAATATATAATTTATAATAAAGAAGCTTGGTGAGTTTTTCTCACTAAGAATTTATTTTTTTTTCCTACATGGAAAACTCAGATTTTTTATCAGCAGAAAAGTATCATAGTAAATTCTAAATTCAGAAACTACTTTAAAAATTTTGAATCCTATGTCAGTATTAATTTTATCAATACCATTGATCAAAAGAACAAAATATAATTAATTATATATTAGGAAACCAAATTCCTGAAATGTGTATATATTATGTAATATTTGTACTCTTACGTATTTTCAAAATACTAATGAATCTTAAAATAAGTAGAAATCCTTTGCTAGTATCAAATATTTTCTTAGCAATAAGTAATCATTTAACTTCACAGGTGCAGCTTTAATGCACATTGTTGATTTTCAAAGAGAGAAGGAATAATTTGTTATCTCTCTTGGTAGTTATTTCCATTGGGATTTACGTGTCTCATATTTATTTCAATGTGTAGATAAGGATGTGCAGTTTAGACTTTTCTCTGCATACAGGACAGAAGGTTTTTGAAAGCAAAGTCATAGTTGAAAGACATAAAAATGTAAAATTAATAAGAAAAGACACCTAGAAGATTCAGCTTCTAGTTCAGCAGTGGGAAAACGTCTTCATGTTATTTTCCTTGTTGTACTGTCACAGGATGAATGTCCAAGGACATCTGCAGTAAGATCAGTTGTTTTACTTTCCAAGTATTCTCCATATTTTTTGAAAAACACTCTGCACAGAAATGGATTTTAAAGTGCTAATGTATTTTAATACCTTTAATAAGGTATTAAAACTGGTGAGAGAATGAAACATTACAAAATATCAAGAAAATATGTACTTGAAAATATAGGCACTCACGATAAGCATATACAGCAGCTGTTGGGCCAGCTGCAACATAACACTGTTTTCTCCAAGGACTTTACAGAAGTTTAACCATACAGTCATAATTTTAACAAAACATATTCAGAAATACATATACAGTAACATTCCTGATTTGATGGAAATAGTTCCAGGACTCAACAGGATCTTTAGACTCTTAGTGTGATTGTAAAACGTATTTCTATATTGAACAATCTCTTTGGTAACAGTATCATCATATTTGGCAGAACTATGTCCTTGGGTTTATATTCTGAGCTAGTTGTTTTTTTTAAAAAAAGTTTTCCAAAAGCAACTCGGATTGGTCCTACAAACATCTACACAGTTAAGTGAGTGAGCTAGAGGCTATTCGTGCCTGTATATTGCCAACAGAATTGCTTATTGAATTCCAATTATAATGTCAGTCAGATCTGTTGTGTAATTCTTTCCCCTTTTCTCCCAGCAAGAGGAAATGAGAGGTGTTATCAGAGCTTAAGCTGAAGACAGAACTGCATCACTAATAACATATATGTCCTGCAAATCATTTCCTACACATTACTGCAATTCTAATGAAAGAATTCAAAGCAAGTTTTGGATTCAGACACCACTACACTCCCATAACAGTTAAAATCATTTTAATCATATACTATACATATCTAATAAGTTATTAAGGCACAGTAAATGGAATTCTACATTTTTATGAGTCAATCTTTAAAGCGGAATTGCACTGAGAAGAGATAATAGTTGCTGTGATAGCTAAGACATTGTGGAACAGAATGAGTCTTCTGGATGCCCATCATTCATGACTAAGATGAAAAAGACAGCTGAGGAGGTTTTTTTTTATTAAAATAACAGTTATAATAATTATAGTAATTACACATAATGATGACAAAAATGACATCATCATCAACAATAATAATAATAATGGTTTAAAACTAGATAGAATGCATCTTTGTAGTCAACCTATTCCTTACATTCCTGCAACTATAATGGAAGCAAACTTGATGATTGCATAAAGATCTTCTTCTATGATCTTTGACTACAGACCTGCCTTTGTCCCTTTTCTGTTCTTTTAAGTTACCCAGGCTTTGAAAGTAATGAATGTGCCTTCCTCTTCAGAAGGGCAACATAATTTGAAGGGAAAAAGTGGTGAGACAACAAGTCAGATAAACTAAAGTGGGCTACAGGATTTTCCTACTCTGCTTTTTGGAGGAAGGGAAAATAGGTTGGTTATATTCGGTACCATACTGGCAGAGCCAGCTAAGAAGTCTTTTTTTCTCTCTGTGTGTCAAGAAAAAAATGTTGCCACTTTGCTGTGACAACTAGCTCCACTATCTTTGAAAAAATAAATGAGGTAGACTATATATTAGGTCTTCTGAGTTACTTGAAGCAATCCATTTTCCAATGAAAGCTTTAGTCGGGTGTACCTAAGTGTATCCAGGGAACTGGTCCATGGTCATGATAGAGAGCAGCAGAGTTTTATACTTGAAAGTTTCTTTTTTTTCAAGTAAAAATAGGGTCTTCGTATCGACTGCTCACAGTACAATGATAAATTAAAGAATGCTACACCACTGTTCTACCAACTAATAGTAGTCAGGGCAATTGTAGCCATTAATTATACTACCATTTTCTCCCTGATAAAGTGAATTATCAGCTGCATTAGGGCAGAAACTAAAGCAGAAACTTTTAAGGTTTTTTTAATCAAACTGTAAATCTCAAAAAATCTGTTCAAGGTGTGTGGCAGTATACAGAATATGTGTATGAAATGTTTCTGTCTGTAAACTGAAAGATTTAGTCACTACATTAACCAGTTTAAGTAAAATCAGCTGGTGTTTTCCTTTGTAAATATACATTAGGCTATGTAAAGTCAAACCACCCCCCTGCAGTGGTGGAAACCTTTAAATTGCAAGACTGAAGCTCAAGGAAAATTAGCTCTGGTAGCATTTTCAAACTGACACCTAAACAATCTTCTGCTGGATACTCTCACAACACTTACCTGTTATAGGGTAAATTTGTCTGAATTTTAGCTCTATGCATCTGTGTAGTGTAACATAGATCACTAAACCACTTCTGGAATACATAGAAACTAAAATTCAATAATAGCAAGCAGTTATTTTGTGTAGAATGAGCTGGCTATGACCGTAGAACAAAAATGCAACCTAGAGAAGTCCAGGCATGGGATAATATCTTGAAAGGTCAGAAACAGCATGGTACCAGAGACTCTGGGCTACAAATAACTGACTAGTAGCTCATTGCTGGTCACCAAAGGAGATCAACCTTGGCAGTCGGCCAGTTTTTGGTATGCAAAGAGGACAACAGGGAACCAATGGATAAGCACAACATGGGTCAGGATCACGAGAAAAAAAAATATTTGGACCAGCTGCAGCCTGACGGGAGGTGGTCCCCTACATAAAGATTCTTTACCAGTTCCAGGGTAGTACTGGTGCTCACCAAGGAAGACTAGGAAAGTACTAATGCTGTTACTGCATACACACACTCGTAAATTCTGCTGTTGCTCTAGGTTAGCTGCCATGGATAGTAGGCAAGCATGTAAGTACAGTACTTCCAGTCAGAAGTACACCTACCAGTACAATGTACAAGCAGTACAATGAGACTGTGATTCATGTGTGTACACAGGTAATTCTACATACATAGATACATGCTCATATATACTTACAGGGAGAGACAGAGCAAAGATACAAAGGCAGTGTGCCTACATTAGAAATAACTGTGTGATTAATATAATTGATTGCTCAACATATCTATCAGTCTATCTAAAGTATATCTAAACTAACCGTATACGTCTTAACTATTAAGTCTTAGTTAACATTTGTGCTGGCATGGACATTTCCCTTCTTTGCCCATCTCTGCTCTTTTTTTGGGTTTTGGTAACCCCAAACTGAATTTGGATTCTGTACCTTGGATGAAAAAAATTGGTTAATATTGAAATGTAATTAAAATTAATATCCAGAAACTAAAGAAACGTGCATTTCAGAGCATAGCCTAGCAAACTGAAAGATAATATCTCTTTTGCAGCTGTCGCTCTTATATTGAATTATCAGTCCCAAGATGTATCACTAATTTCTTCATGACCTAGCTCTTACAAGCTAGTATTTGCAATAAAATTTTTGTTTGAAATTAAAAGAAAAACCACACACAAACAAATTACTTATTGTGGTTAAAACCAAATCTTAAACATTTTTGACCAGTAGTTGGAAGTGGAAAAAATATTAAATTTTTTTTTTAAAAAAAGACAATCAGCAAATGAACTAGGATTTTTTTGTTTCTTAAAACTGACAGTACTTCACCCATATAATGAAATACCTCTATGCTGCACTATATACATCAACGTGCACTGTACATTGGAATCAGTGTAAACTGGAAGGCAAACTGTTTGTTTAATCTACAACATGGCCATTATTTAATGTAAAATCTAACATATATTTTGAAAAATGTTGTTAGGTACGAAAAGATAGAGAGAAGCCATATGATATCTTTAACAAGGAGATCACCAAGATAATTCCAAGAGTCCCACTCCTGGAGGCTGCACTAAATTTAAAAAATTAAGATTTGTTGTTGTATAGCTAACTGTATTTTGAAGGTTTGTTTTTCTGATGTGGGAACTCAGGTCTTTAGAAAGACTGTTTTCTTCTTCCTTAAGCCAAGATTCTCCTAAATTTCTAGCATCATTATGGCAACATTCTGAAATTTGTTAAATATCCATGAAAGGAAACTGTGAGACTACAGATGCTGAACAGTGTTTTCATCAGGTGCTATTCTTAAACTCAGATATTTGGAATTATGATTTGGTTTACCAAAAGGAACTTCATTTAACTGGGGCAGTGCTTTCCAGGCTGTTATCTAGATCTTCTGAAACCGTGTTGTCTTCTGCTTTTGAGCTTAGAGCTGAGCCATGAACAGCTGCAAAAGCAACTACACACAGCAACATGAAAGACACTGATAAGGCAACCAATTTCTGTGTAATAAGGAAACCTGATAACCAGCCAGTGGGATGCGAGCAGCCATTTTTTTGTCAGCTGGGGTTTATGTGGGCCTGATTAGCCTGTCACTAAGGACTGAGATGGCTGTACTCCTCTTTCCCTTGCAAAATGCTGCAGATGTTGTATTCTCTTTATTCTCCGAGGAGACAAGATTAAACCTGTAACAATTCTCAAGATAAGATGAGACCTTGATTATTTAATGTTATTTGTTTACTTCTTCTTTGGCAAAGTGTCTGAACAAAGAAGTTCCAAATAACAACACTAGAAAATGCTGCAAGTGCAATCCACAACACATTTTGTTTACCTTAAAGAAGCACAGAAACATAGTATACATTTAGAGTACACCCTTGAGTAGCTCAGCTCAGAACATACACGTGAAAGGGCTGCAATATGAAACTATTTAATAGCTATACCTGAAGCTTTATCTAGTGAACACATTGTTTATCTCGTCACCCCCATGAAGATGGACCAAGGATAGAAGCATAAAAAATCCTTGGTAACAGTATGACGGAAACTTGTAGGATTGAGACAAGAGTTAAATTGTGATCCGGCCTTGTTTTTGCTTTACATAATTACAGTGTTCATGGTGGGGCAGTATTTGGTCTAAAGGGAAACTAACTAAAAACTACATAAGCTGTTTCAAAGGTTAACTTGAGAGACACTTTTGACCTAGACTTCAAAAAAAAATCATACTGTTTTATATTTTGTTATGACACAGTATGGAGTCTGATATTGAATTAGCTTACTTCAAATCAACAAGTAAATCAATGCGGGAGTTGGCTCCTATCCATCAATGATCAAGTAATTTACACTTTTCAATACTCTGTATATACATTAGTATTTCACACTGACATATCTAAGTTAAAAAATGACAAAATAGAGTGGGCAGCTTGTTCCGAGAACAAAAAAGTCTTTAAATGAATTTTAGTTTGTCTGCTTTTGCTACCTCATTAATCCTAAAAGATGTCAGTCAGTAGGTCTAATAGCTATGAGTGTTAGTGTTGTGGTCAGTTCCAAATTACAGTATTGATTAACTGATTGTCTTCTTCCAGTTGTGAATTATATTAGTGCTGGCTGGCTGAAGGCCAAAACTTTATCTCTTGTGAAAGACAGCAAACAGCTCCACAGTTTTAGTCCTGTGGTTAAGTGAGTGATTGGGAAGCCAGAACTTTTTGAATGATTAACTGATGAAAAAGAATATGCAAGATATAATTAATACATAGGTGATGATAGTCTAATTCCACATGCTGAAGCCAGAAACAGGTGCCTTTTCTCTCCAGACTCGTACAGTCTGGAAACAATACTAAAGCTACTGAATTTTGAACAGTCATGATGGGAGCACAGGATGGGGAACAGAAATAAAATAGTCGCTGGGTGAAACTATACTAAGGAATTAAAACAACGAGTTTTGTGGTTTCAAACTACAATGAAAAAATGGTAAAAGGAAATGCAGGGCATAGCTCGGCTTATTGGCACTGCTGCCTGGAGAAGTTGCAGAACAGTTGCTTGTCCTGTGAGTGCCTGATTTTTAAGATCAACAGGCATCCTGAAAATGAACGTAGAAGAGAGAGAAAAGTTGATGTGCTATTTGGCTTTTTGATTTAATAAGAAAGTCAGGTAATTCAGAAAGCCACCACTTCATCTCCATACCTTTCTAAAACCTATAAGATAAACAGTTTGAAGAAAGATTTCTCTTTTCCGAAACAGGGAGACCTTTGTCTGTTACTGGAAATTTATATTGCTATTCTTATTTGGTTTGATACCCATCTTGACAATTTCATAGGATTTCAAATCATAGGAGAAGTAGATTTTGTTTTATTTTTTGACATTTGTCTGTTATTAATCTAAGCTTGATAAAGTTTATATGAATTGTTATCTTTTCCTATTGACTCTATGAACAAGTAATGTTGCTTTGCTGAAATTAAATTTTATAGAAGAACCCTGAAAAGCTTCTCAAAGGAAATCCCTCAAACGCACAGAAACTTAGTAGAGTAAGAATGAGGCTGGAGTACCTCCTACATGAGAAAAGGCTGAGATAGTTGGGGTTGTTCAGGCTGGAGAAGAGAATGCTCTGGGGAGACTTTATAACAGCCTTCCAGTTACTTAAAGGGAGCCTACAGGAGGGTGGCTTAATAGCACAAGTTGTGCCATGCAGGTACGTCAGCCTGGGAAGTACTTTGCATATGTAGGGAGAGGAGGGACAGAGTATTCAGCCAGGACAATATGCCAATTTATTAGCCAGGTCAGGGTTCAAAGATACAATTAATGCTTTATATAATTTACTTACTGTTGGTTAAATGAATTTAGAACACTTGCAAATACCTTTAGTCTATGAATGATTTCTTTTCTTGCTTTGTGTCACTCATTAAAAGCAGTGCTGTTCTGAGGCACCAAAATATAGGACATAGTTGAGACTACTGCCCAAGGCTCATAAATTTCATAAAAGCAGCAAGTAAATTCAATCAGCCTTGAGATCTATAGGCATCTGCTACTTCATTGAAAAGCTTTAACTCTTTAGTTCTCATTGCTTTCAACTTACCTAAATCTGTACAATGTCTGTTCAGCTCTGGTTTATTTCTATTTTTATTTTCTTATTTGCAGTAAGGAAATACATGCTTACATCAGAGGGAAGAAAATACGTCCAAGTACTTTTATTTCCTATATGAAGAGTGACGAGCATTTAAAAGATTATTATTTCTGGGATTCAACAAATTGGGAGTGATTCGTTAGGCTGAAGGATATGCAAGCCAGCCAAGAAAAGATAATGACAAGAAAGCTAGATTTAAAATACAATCTCTTCCCTAGATAAAGGCACACACTAGAGACATGTTAAGAGCCAGAAACTTCCTTCTTAGCTAATGTGCTCAAAACATCTTCCTGTATACATCTTTTGTCTCATTCTTTCCTTATGAAACAGCTCCTAATGCCCAACTCTATGTAAGAGGGCAAACAGCACAAAAAAACCCCTGGATTTAAAAGTGTCCTCAGCTAAGAAGGATTAAACCTACATCTCCTACGGCTTTTCCAAAACTTGACTGGTTGTCTACAGTTTTAGTTATAGTTATACTGAAGAAGACCAACACATCCATTCGCCAGAGGGGCATTTAAAGGAAATCTTTGAACAAATGTATTTTTTATAATCTTACAAAATGGAACATAAATCTTTAAAACCAGAGAGGAGGGAAGGTGGATTCATAGAAGTGCTCATTGCCAAGGAGTCCCATGTCAATAAATGGCTCAGGCAACATACAGGTGATAGAAAGAAATAAACCAGGGAGAAAAACATTTTGTGGGATAAATTATCACAATACATTTTCTGCCAAGAGTCAACACAATAGTTGTGGCTTGAGAAAACTGAAATACTGCACAGTGTAGATATTTTTCTGTTCCATAACCAGCCAAAATAAAAACTTCACTTGTTTTTTATACCATCTACAGTAATTAAAGAACTACATGCCTCAAGTGAGAAAAAGTACATGAAATGTTTAACTTTTGATAAATTAGAAATCTAAATCTCAAGATGTGTTACTTTTCTTGCAATTCAGATGATGAAGACTAAATGAAAGGCTGAGAAAGCTTAATTTGACAGTTTTGTCACTTATAACAAAAAAACCTCTTAATGCATAATTCTTCATCCAATTCAGTTTAGTTCTAGTATATTAAAATTCTTAAATTTAATAAATGCTCTACTACACAGTGAAAATGTTCATAAAAAGTAATACTTTTCTTTACAACATATACAAACATGTTATTCAGACACTTCTGCATTGGTAACCACTTTTCCCCACACTTTCTGTAGTAATGCAGCTGATGACCAATTTCTTTGACTATCTCTTCTCTAATTCTTCTGTAGAACTAGAATGTTATTCACTTGTTCCTTTTTGTGAAATTTTCTGTTCAGACAGGAATTTTTTTTTTAATCTCTAAACCAGCTGAGGTTATGGGAGGTAATAAAATTAAATTATAAGAAATGCTTTTAAGAAAAATTATGTATTTAAGAGTCTCTATGAAGAAGTAATGCCTAGAAAAGGTGGGTGTTCTTTACATTAATGTTTGCACAGTTTGTACTCCACTTTGGCATCATTTTCTTAAGGCACTACTAAGCTTTTGTTTAGCTAGCAGACTAGTTTTCTTAAACAGACTACTCAATGGGATCCAATTCCTCAGTTTTCTAAGCATATCTGTATTTCTAACGGATGATAAATGCACGTATTACAAACACAAAAACATAAGGAAGTTGACAGTACTAAACATGAAATCGTTTCTGACACTGTTATGCTCCAGGAAACTGTGGAAGCAGCTTGGGTCAGACTTGTACAGAGTACCTTATTCTTCATATATAACCACCTCAAAATATCTCAGGGGAAAAAGATACTCATGATTACTGATTTCTTTTGAAAGTTCTTGCAATAGTTATTTTAGAAAGTCAAATTACTATAAGACGACATATAGCCTGTGGCAACAATAGGATAATAATTAAATAATGAAGGAAACATACGAACTACTAAATATTTATGATGCAGAATTTAAGAACACAATCTTAATTGGAGAACTGTGAATTGTTAAAGGTTCATAAGACCAAAGAACTGAATTGTCACATGTCTAGTTAATATGATTAACATTGGCCTGGTTCCTACTGTAACTAATGAATGGTTAGTACAACGAACTGCAAAATATTGCTTTTTTACCTTATTAAACATTTGAACTAATTATAAACAAACATATGAACTTATCTGCTTCTTAGCTTTGTATTAACAAGAGTTCACATGCTTTTGCAATCAATACTTCCTACTTGCTACAGCCATTCAGCCTGCCACATTATTTACTGGCTTCCTTCCCTCCAGCTGCACACCTGTCACACAGAGACAGACCAGGGAATCTGGTACAGATTAATACATACAACCTGGAAGCCACAGCTAGATGTGTGTTTCTTCACCAGGGAAATCAGATTTTCAATAGGAGTCTTCTTTGAGTACCAGGGCTGAAGTCACATTCATATAAGTGAATGTGCATATGCAAGGCTTGCCATGAGTGGGGTTAAAAGTTTGCAAACCTGACAATGTTATGTCTGCCTGCAACACAACTGTGTTACCATCACTGAAGAAGGAATGGTCTCCTCAGGGCCTCTATCCCAGTCTGTGAACATTTACTGTCACAGCACGTGTCCATCTTTGCTCAAATGTAATATTTCTGTCTCCAGGACTCAAGACAGTTCAGGAATGTCCAAGCTTTCATGTCAGCATTACTTTATTTATTTTTTCTTTTTTCTTCCCAGTAGAAGATGTTGTGTACCTGTTTGTTTCCAAGGAATAGCAGACATGTAGCATTTTTTTATACCTTTTGTCACATGGTTTTTGACAATGTAGGTGTAATTTATGAGTGAGTAATGGCATTTTATAACCTTACAAGAACTGAACAAATATTTCTCTTTTGTGGGTCATTCACTTTTCTCACAGATTTGTTTCACAGATAAACAAGTACAAGCAGGATTTTGACATGAACAATCTTAGACAGCTACATACCAAGAACTTTAGAATATCACCTTGAAGATGTAAGCAATACAGTAAAACAAGAAAGTACGAATATTTAATGTAATCAGTCCTCATGGCAGGAAGTTATCTGAGATCTAGAGCTATCTCAAGGAAAATAGATGTTGTGACATAGCTCTTTTTTTTTCTGGCTGGAAAATGACATTTTAAGTAACTGGCCAAGCCTTTGCTATGCTTTATTAATTTGTGATAAAGAAGGTATCTTTTCTAATATGGATTATTATCATCATTAAAATATGGGTGCATTATAAACCCTAATTTCCAATTTCTGCAAGATGGGTCACAAAAGAGAAGAAAAATACAAACAATCAAAGTCTAAAGCAGAATATTGAAAGATATGGGACTATGAAAACCACAGGCAGATACATCTGAAGCAAGAAGGGGGAAAGATGATTTTTTTTTATAATCATTATAAGACTTTTATAAGACTAGTTGTGGAGTGATAGCTTACAAAACAGTTGATTTTGCTGGCCATAGATGTAGGACATTCATATTCCCAGGACAACAAGAAGATGATGTGCAGCTGGCCTCTAGTTTTGCAGCAGACTTCTTGAAGATGCTGTATGCAACCCTGTATCTTGCAGGCAGCCCTTCCCCTGCTCTGTATAAATCTCTACTGAATACTAAATTTTCTCTTGAAGACATAATTAATCATTTCTGTATTTTCCTGCATTGACTACAAAATGTCAGTCCCACGGGCCTTGATAAAAATGACCAAGTGAAGGCTGGGTGGGGGAAGGAATGGAGATTCAAATACAGACTGTTACAAATTATACATGGAACCAGGGCTGTACTACTCATTACAAATGCATCTTGAAAACCAGTAATAAAATAATCTTCTTTAAGGAAGTGAGAATGAAAAAGAAGAACAGATGTGATTTTGGGGAAAATAATTGATTGGTGGGGTGGGAGAAGAGAAACAGGAAAGAACGGCATCTACAGGAAATAAAATGATAATAAATATCAGAAACTGCAGTCAAGTGACAAGATAAGCTGTAGCATATGTTCCTCCAGCGACAAAATGGAAATCATTTGCTGTAGAAGAGATGCTGATAAGCCTGCCTTCTCCCCAAAAGGCAATCATTTTACATTTTATATTATTTGAAAAGAGCTTGATTATTTTCCTTTGAATGAAAAAAGATTACTCACATTTACCTGTCAACAGAATTTTCACTTCATGTGTTTCGCCTGCATACTTAAAGGCATATGACCCAACCACAGCATACTAGGGAGAAAACCATGTAAATAAATGAAAATTTATAGCCAGAAATAATGCTTTACTTTTGTCCTGCTTCAAATTACTGTAGATTAAAACTCAGAAAGTCTATTACATGTGGATTTTTTCTAGTAATGGATAACATTTGTGGACAGTATTTTTACAAAGGTCAAATGAGATACCCTGTAAAAAATAAAACCCACAACAGAAGGCAATGTATGAAAACAACAATGATGTCATTTGAAGTCTAAATTTAAAAGGAAAATAAATATCCCAGTATGTTTTGCAGTTTTCTAGGCAGCATTGTGCATCCACAAAGTCTGAGAGGAGGTAAGGAAGAACAAGTATAAAGGATAGACAGTAAAGGATTAATCTGGCACCCAGTTTCCATTGTCAATAGAATAGCACTTGAACCTCCGTTTTATCAGGTAAGAAAGGTTAGAACTGGAGTCTGATTAGGAGTTTAAAGGTTTGTGTAATGTTAGTATTTTGACAATTTCGCAAAGATCTTTTTTCAAGACTCACAATGCCCCAACACCACTGCTTCTGGTTGTATTTTAAGACAATTAGGAAGAGACAGATGGAGATAACAAACACAAAGAAGGGTTTGTTTTTTTTCTTCTGAAAGTGTCTATAAAACAGTAAATGGATGACACGAGTTCTCCCAGCACACAAATCAGAAATAAGTACAATGGAAAACTGGAAATCCCAAAGAAGCAGTGTTACAGAAGCCCAAAGTCTTGATCCCTGTGGATAGGCTTCACGTAAGAGTTTTCCAAAGAAGAAATCCTCTGCCTTTATCAGTGGTTTACTACTAAGTGTACTATGTCAGCAGAGCTATCTTTCTCCAAGGAGATCTGGTTAGAGCATTTCCATAGTGGGTGACTGACTCCCTGACCTTCCTGGCACTCACATGCCATTATCTCCCTCTCCCGCTGGTGCTGCCCCAGGCCACTGCAGGAGGGCTCTTCTGTGATCTCATACCACAAACTCTGCCCTATTCCCCCTGCATCTAGGATTTTCCTATCTTAATGAACATGGGCAGCATCTGACCTTAGGGATCTGTTAAAAGAAAGTAGAATTTCTAAATAAAAGCTAAGGGAAAAAAAAAAATCCATTGGTTTCCTTTTGCTTGAGCTAAGAGAAGACCACAACCTACATAGAGAACCACACTGGGCAATGGGTATTAGAGTAAGAAGCTAGTGATGCATGAATGTGTATCATAATAGGTCCAAGACACTGCTTCTTTTCAAATATAATTCATTCCTACAACAAGAAATCATAAAAAACCAGGGACTAAATTCTTTTGCTTGCTGAAGCTAGACAGCTGGACTGACCAGACCTGAAAATAAGTGACGTTCTGGATAACAAAAAAATTAGTCCTGATGTGAACAGTAATATTATGGTGAATGATAAAGGTTCCATAGCAGGAGAGTAACATATTTATTAAGTACATATCCAACATCTACTTCTCCTTATAGAGCTTGACATAGAAAGTTGCCTAAAATAAGAACTAGCAACATTTTTGAAGTCAGATTTGTGTCAGTTTTTACAGCTGAGAGCTTTCCTTCACTGACATTGACTCTGGAGTCCTGTAAGGACAGTCCTCAAAAACCCCCAAAAGTCCTTCCCTAAACCAAAAAAAGCTTTTCATTGAGTGACAAGTACAAAAGCTATTTAGCACGTCACTGAATTTTAATAATACTTCACCATAATTACAGAAATGTACCATTTAATTTTTAAATGTGTGTAAGTATGACTAATGACAAAGATTCCTCAAAGTTAATGTATAACTGCTCCAGAGAGGATGTGCCAGTGAAAAGCGTGATGCAAGGCCAGATGCTGAATTTAAAAAATTTGTAGACAACATGTGGTTGTGATCACCAACAGTTGTGTCGATTTGTGCAAAAGCAATCAGCAGAGCAACTGTAGAATCAGATGTTTTACCCAAATTTCACAAAACTCTGAAAGGTAACCAGTCCCTACCTTATATCCTCTTTATTTCCTGGCAGAGGGACTTAGAAGTACTTTTAGTGGTGATTATCTGATTGAATTTGCAACTTGTGTCACCATGACTCCATGTTTTTACTCTGCTCTGTGGCAACTTCATCCCTGTTGACATGACTCTGTGGACCTGGCCTGCCATGAATTGAATGGCTCAAAGCAGGTGTATGGACCCCAGCCTCAGTGGCAAGGAATCCCAACCTGATCAGGTGAGAAGCAGGAACAGACAGTTTAAAAACCCCTGCAAAGGCCTGAAACTCTCTCTCCGCAACTCTCTCAGCAACTCTTTGTTTGTCTTGTCTCTCTCTGTTTGTCTGTTGTCTTGTGTTTGTGTGCTCTGTGTGGACACCAACCATCCTCTGGACGCACAGGACAGAGAAACATGTACTGCTACATGTGGAGATCCTGAGGTGGTGACTCTTTCTCACCTCTTACAACTATTTGTCTCTTGCAACTCTTTTATCCTTTCCTATCTTCTCCTCTTCTCTTTGCAACACGTGTAGCTGCAGCAGGCAGTAGCATGTGGCTTTGGTTTGATTTCAGGTTTGACTCCAGGAAGCATTAGGGCTCTTGGTGCTGTTTGGGGCTCAGTTAAGACGTTGCTACACTGCTGCAAAGTGTTGCCACTGATGGCTGTTTTGGTCACTTTTGCGGCTGCAGGTTTTCCTGTCCGTTCTCTGGCCTATGCGGATTGCTTGATCATTTGAATCCAGTATAATTGTTTGAATCCAGTGTTTTAAGGGCATGCATCTTATTTAGTAAAAGTTATAGTGTACACCTATACCTCTGAGTGATTTTGAAGTACTCGGGCACGGGCACCGTGCTGGGAAAAAGAATTCACTTTCTTTTAAAATTGGCTGTGACAATGACCCACAATCACTAATACAATACTTTAAAAAAGATTATTTGAATAAGGAAGTCATTATTGTAATTATTGCAGATAACAACAGCACCAAAGAGTTTTTCAAGACAAGTTAATTTCAGGAATACAAAGATATTATATTATCACCCCATTCATAAAACGTTAAGGCTTCCCACCCACATAGTCAGAAATGTTTTAATTCTGCCTTTGGGGACATTTCTCAAACACACATATAGAACATACCCAGCTTTAATACAGCAAGGGAAGCTAAGGAAGGTAGTGTACATTGTCAGTGGAAGATAGCTCTCCACACACTGCACTCAGTTAGATTTCATGGTAAAAAACATGAACCATACAGACAAGTCTGGATCAAGACCTTCACTAGGTAAGGATAATCCAGGATGACAGCACACCCAAGGAATGTTAGCAAGCACTAGAGAGAGAAGGTCATATATTTTTTCCCCTCTATTATAGCGAACAGTTTTTCCAAAATGGAATTTGGACATTTGCTTTTCAGAGTCCTGATTACTTTCAGGCCTTGCTGGCTTCACACTGTATCTCTTCTGTGTTCACTTGCATAAATTGTCCACCAAGAAAGGAGGAGTAAAATCAGAGAAGATACTCTTTGAATAGAAGTTTTTTTAGCCTAACTCAGAATTATATCACAGGAATGAGTCCTGATCTTGTGTTCTGTATTTAAACACAAAGAGAACAAAACAAATACTTTACACCTTGACTTCTCCTAGTGCTTTGACTAGTTTCATGGCTTTTCTTTGGGAGCTTTGCAGCTCTCTATGCAAGCTCTCTCTTTCCAAGTTGTATAGCTCTTGCTTCAAATAAAATTTCATTCAACTACATCTCTTTTACAAGTTCAGATATGACCCAAGACAAAGAGCTTTTCTAGCTTTTACCTGCAAGCCTACTCTAAGGAACAAAATAGACAAGACACAGCACCTTCATTCTGTGTGTCCTGCTTCAAATGTTGCCCTGCATGAGCAGCAAGAGATTAGAAGTTTGTTCATTTTTGCTTCTGTTTTTTTTTTTAAAAAGGAAGAATAGTATAGCAATGTGCAACTGACTCAACTAAGCTTCACACGGTAGAATTACATCTGATTTTTTTTTCATTTTCATAAGGAAGTCCCATAACATTTTTCATACAGTAGTAACAGATACTCTGGATGCTCTGCTTCTCTTTTCAGCTTTTATGTACTTCAAGCCCCAGGCCCTAGGAGCAATATGGTAACATTAGTGATAGTTTATTTGAAAGTAACACCCAAAAAGTACAGCAGAGAGAAGTATTTGTGGAGAAATCTCTCAGGTCTACCTCTATGGTATCCTAGGAACTCCTGTTGACATCTTGGGGTGCTGTAACTTCCAGCAAAGTGTCATAACAGCAGGATTTTGCTCTGGGCAAGATCTAGCACTCATTTCTGACAACTCCTCTCTACCGTTCTCAAAAAAAAAAAAAAAAAATAGTGTGTTTGACGCTTAGTCTGCAAACAGCTCCTATCAAGACAGGAATCCAGTGACTTTTGGGTGGTGCTAGCATTGGCTGGGTCTGATGTTGCAAGCAGAGTTGTATTTGTGCGGCCAGTTGTGAAGAATGGACTGCTCACCTCTGAACTTCAACCGGCCCATACTAAGCAGCTGTGGGATGTGGCGCATCACATGACCATGGGACACATTCTGAGGATCAAAGACTGAAGAAAACTGATGGGATCGGTGTGCTTCACATGCTGAAATAGGGCAAGACCATCCTTGCTAAAAAGCTAGTCAACGTTGCAATGAGAGATCTAAACTGGTGAGACAAGTGAGGCAGTTTATGACTCAGATTCAAATAAGAAAAGAGCAGATGGCTTAGGTGGTGAAGACTGAAGGATGATGGAAACAAAGGTGACTTCAGGAATGTCAAAACACAGCAAAGCAACATATACCTCAACTGCACATATGGAAATGCTCTCAGCCTGGGAAACAAAACAGGAGATACCAGGGCTGCATGTGCAGCCAGAAAATAATGGCAAAGTTACAATAGTAGATGTGGTGGGTCAGCTTGCTCAACCAGAGTGAGCAATGGGTGGATACAAACTCTTCAGGCAAGACAGGCAGTGAAGACAAAGGTGGGAGCTGCCTATGATATGAAGGTCTCATGTATGTGTGTAGATGTGTGCAGATGTGTGCAGATGTGTGCAGCTCATCTATGGGACAGAGCACAGGCTAGCTGAGAGCTTTTCAGTCAAGGTTGGAAGATAGGCGGCTAAATGTGATACTGTGCATGAGTGTGCTGCAGATCATCCATAAAAGTGGCTGTGAAATTCAGCTGAGACAGAGGCCAAGCCCTAAAACCAAAGCTCTGCAGCAATGGCAGTCTGGGGGTTGTGGAGCTGAGGAACACTACTGTGGATATTTCCCTGAGCATTGCTGGGCAGTAAGCTGGGCAGGAGCCAGCTGTTCTGCAGCCAGCAAGGACAGCAGCATCTGATGTGGTGTGAGCTGGGATATAGCATTGGGAGCTCCCCCCTCACTCAGTGTTTGCTATATGACACATAGATAAAGTGTCCAATTTGGGGCTTACAGTAAAAGAAAAAATATAGATAATTGGAATTAAATCAGCAAAACTGACCAACAGGAGTCTGAAGCCCTTGACCTGTGAGTTAAGGCTGCAGTGTTGGGGCTGGTTCCACTGGGAGAAGGGATAGCTTTGGAGGCACCCAACAGCATCCCCAGCATTGGTGGGAGAGGATGGAGGAGATGTAGCCAGGCTTTTGACAGTGATGTATTGTAGGAGGATAAGAGGCAATGATGTAAGCTGGAGTGTGAGAGGCTGAGGTCTGAGATGAAGAAAAGCCTTTCATCCACGAGGGTAACCAAGCAATGGGGCAGAAGCCCAAGGAGTCTGGGCTATATTTAGCTTTGAGGGGTTTCATAGCCCAACTGGATGAAGACCTGAGCAGCCTGGTCTGAGACTGGAACTGGGTCTTCTCTGGGCAAGGAATAAGATAAGAGACCTTCTGGGTATCTTCTAGCCTGAATTATGCTAAAATCTGAAGAGAACCAGCTGGTCAAATTTCTTTAGCTGAAGTTGAAACTACAGTAGTTAAAATAGGAGAAACCTTTAACAGTCCCAGCGATGTGGGTTGTTTTTTTTTCCAGCAGAACATGTCCAATAATCATCTAGCTGAAAAGAGCAATATTTGTGTAAGAGCTTTTTAGTTGAGGCTGTATTATCAATAGAAAAAATCTGGAAATCTAATGCTGTAGGGATTTATTTTTAATTTAGCCTAATGCTTGAGCATGGATATACAGTGGATTTGTCCTGTTTCTATTTATCTCCTTATCAATAGAAAGCAACAGAATGCATATTTTCCTCAGACAGGCTGTATTGCAGAGCCCAGATGTGTGTAAAATCTGATTAAACATGCACAATGCCAGTATTGAGTCTTTTAAGGTAAAACATGGTTGTCTGTTTTTAACAAATCTGAGGACATTTACAAGGCTGTGAGGTCCCAGCTGCTGGGTAACAAAGATAATGACAAAAGCTTTTCCCACATGAGAGCCAGAAGCAGTGAGCTGTTACTGTACATGCATTTAATAGCCTGACTCAAGGCTCTTAGTATTCCTGTAGGAATTCCCAGGATTAGTATTAATATATCCTCTCTTTCACATCATTTGGGAGAATTATTAGCAGAGAGCCATATCCTAACAGTTGTGCAGATCCTGAGGTTATATTTACAAAAGGTATTTAGGAACCTAAACAAACAGAGAAATATCTAATGCAGTTTTCAACATGCCACCATATTAGACACAGTCAAAGCGTTGAAGTCAGACACGTTTAGCAGATAAAATGTTCAAATGCACTACGAGTTATATCTGAGGGAACATAAATAGTGTAACACTGCACCTTCTGTTGGCCAGTTTCAGATAGCTAAACACAAGAATGAAATTCAGTATCTCTTGGTCCTTTCACGGTCCTTTCATGATATACCTAGTTTGGTGCCTCTCAGTGACTACCAAGATAGCCAGAATTCCAGCTGATATGAAGTTTAACTATATGTCTTCTCTGTAATGTCTCTCAACATTTTGTTCTACTGTCTTTGTATTTCCCAACCTATCTCTTCCTAAGTCTTTTGTATTTTGTAGTACCCACTTATAATTGGTTGCATACTTAGTGAATAAGGAGAAAAGCAGGTCCATGACCAATTTCACAGGGGCTGTTGCAATGTGAAAGTTACATACTGCATGACAAGATTGAATATGGATTTTTAAGAACTAGATTTAGAGTTAAATGCTTAAATCCTTTTCTCTTCAGGCTTTAAATCAGTTTAAATCTCAACCACTGAGAGACAGCAGCATACATGGTAAAGTGCTGCAGCCGGGTGCTAGATTGAGGCAGAAACTGTGCTCTGTGAAGCAAAGGAACCCCCCAAAAGGGAGGGAGAAGCAGGTGGTTACTGATTCTCTGTCCCAGCAGCTGCCACGTGGTGGCTGAGGAAGGAGGAGAGGTCCCAGAAGCAGCTGTAGGGGATTTAAACAGTCTCCTGAGAGTGCAATGACCAGAATGCTCCGAGCAGGAGCATGTATGCGGGGTTGGCCTTGTCAGAAGGGCCGGCTCAGCAGTTTGTGAGAGCAGTTAGCGCAGGGAGGGTGCAGTCGTCACAATCAGGAAGCGAGTTCAGTCGGTAAGAGGAAGCCCAGCCATGATGTCCACCCGGTGGGAGGCTGCATCCTCTGCACCTGCCAGGATGGACATGTAACTCCAGAGTGAGCTCCCAGGAAAACATGCAGGCATCCAGGTCTCAGGCTGCAGGGAGTGTCACCAGCTTGAACTGGAAACATAGGGCAGCAGGGGCGACAGTTGTGTGAGAGGCTCGGCATGAGCGGGCAATGCACATTCACAGCCCAGAAGGCCAACATATCGTGGCCTGCATCAAAAGAAGTGTGGCCAGCAGGTCAAGGAAAGAGATTCTGCCCCTCTGTTCTGCTCTTGTGAGACCTCTCGTGGACTATTGTGTCCAGTTCTGGAATCCTCAATGTAAGAAGGATATGGAACTGTTGTAATGGGTCCAGAGGAGGGCCACAAAGATGATCTGAGGGCTGAAGCACCTCCCATATGAAGACAGTTTTATACTATGTGTAAACTGGTGTCAGATATTTGGAAAGTTAAAAGTTTTAGAAATAGTAGCAACTCATTAAAGAAGGGGAGGAAAACGAGATAATGAATTGGATGATTTTATCATTGAAATAGCTTGTCCTGGAAAGACCACTGACAGCACTAAAGGATCGTTGTTCTGAGGAACCATGACTTCCCATCACTCTCCTATGCATATAGGAGTAAACAAGGGATGGAGTCTTCCTTCTTGTTGCAAGAAATAGTCAAATTTTGAAGCCTAAATGTATCCAACAGAGTTGGGGGGGAGGGGTGTGGTTTATCAAGAACATGGTGACTGTCTCTAAGTTTGTTTTTATTTTGAGAGGCCTTAGATCTGAACCAGAAATAAAACCTATTTAGTCACTAAGGTTTTCTTGTTTATAACAAGAGAAAAGAGCAGTATCAGCAGTATTGCGTGTCCATTAAAAATTTTATAAGAAGAAGTAAAGGAGTGTTCTAAGTGTAGAAAGGAGAGCACAGATGGGAAGGTGGCAGGCTGACTTGTTCTTTATAAAACCATGAGGCAAGTTAAGAAAAATTTATCTTGGAGATATGTGTCCTTTACTACCTACACTACACAAGATCATGATTCAGCAAAACATTTAAGTTTGTGGGTTTTGTAAAATCAGCAAGTGCAACCCACAGAACATATTAACTCTGACATATATTAATTATAACATATGCATACATTTAAAAACATGAAAATGGAGCAATCTGTATGCTGAGAATAGGTGCAGTGATAAAGAGAACACAGAGACTAAGGGCATTAGGTAGCTGGTGGACTTGCAGTGTCTTTTTTTTTCTTCATTTGTTTTGGCTTATGATTTATCTTCGACAAAACTCTTCTTAAGAACGCCTTCAAATTTAATTAGTGGTCTACAAAATGATGGTGATAAACTACAGAAAATGAGCACCATTTAAGAGATGAATGCTGTTGTATTACTTAGGTTCTTCAGCTTAACCAATGCAATTGTACAATTAAGGCAATTTGGCACTATGTTCTCTGGTATTATTCAAACCACAGTTTGCTAGTCTTTCTCTCATCCACCAAGACATCTTAAATACGTTTCAGAACTTGTTGAGAAGTAGGAATAAAATAGAACTAGCGGACTTTACTCCATCTTTCAAACAAAAGATTTAATTGCAAAGTCTTAATTGTTAACACCATGTTACTAACTTTAACAAATAGAAAATTTTTAATTTATGTGTATGGATTTACATGTGACACAGGTACATATATATATTAAAAATGTAAAGTACTGGAAAAGGTATATCACACATTACATGCAAAGATTTTTAAGGCTTGTATTGTTTAAATGAAAAAATAGGCTTTAATAGATGTTGCCAACAACTTACGGCAATAGCTCTTTAAGAACCACTTAGTATCATGGGTCAAGAAATAGTCATTTGACAATGTCTTCTATAAACAGAGTGTTATGAGTTAACTGCATATTATTTTCAGCACACACTTGCACATACATGTACTTTTACATGCATGTACACTGCCAGAAGGAAGAGAATTTATAATTACTCACATCAGTGTAACAACTCTGTGTTCCTTGTGAGTATTGATTGTGAATATTAATCTCTAGGATGTGGTGTCTCCCTACATTTTTAAAAATTTGGAGAGAAGTTACTGTATGACAGCTATTGCTCTGAGAAGGAATACCCTGGGTTTCAGACCTCTCACTAAGTAGAAGAAAACATTCTGTCTTCATCTCACAGGTTTTTGTTGTATCTAAGAGTAATTTCAAGGAAATTAGCTTCATGACCCAGTGAAAGCAAGCCAAATCTATTCAAGTTCAAGAAATGGCAATTTTTACCACAGTAAGCTATTCAGCTTGCTCATCTGAAATTTAGAATGGGCAGCCAAGGATAAGAAGGTGTGCAGTACCTTCACAGTGTAAAGGATTTGGAAAAAGGTTAATAAAAGTGGCTGGTGATATAGTTCCCTTCCTAGGCAGGCTGCAATTGAGAAATAACGGGGACAGCAAGAAAAACATTCCTGGAGGATGCTGGACTATCACCTGACTCAGTAAAGGCTGGACAGTAGAGTACAAATGTAGAGGTTATTTCATAATGTATTTCAGCCAAAGAATCCTCAAACTGAATTATGTCTTATTCCTGTATCGAAAAGACACTTGAGAGAACATTTTCTTTTATTATTTTCTTCTGAAACAAAGTTTCAACCAAGAGAATAGGGCATAAAATCTGACCTAAGTGTCTTGGTCTTAACAGACCAAGTAAACTGGTATAGCATCAACCTTAAATTTACTAATATTTTTAGAAATAGATGAAATACATAGTTATTAGAAGACACAAATGAATTTGGAGTGCTTTTCTGTATTTCTAAGGCTGGTAATTTAGTCTAATGGGAATTTAATAACTCATATTAAACACATTACTAATCTTATGTTTTGCTTACTGTAAATTAGAACTACTGAGATTATAAATCACTTATTTAAAAGGAAAAGATATCTTGAATTCCATTGAAAACCTCTCTTAGCTGATGAACAGCAGGTAGGAAGAAGTCTTGTTGTTTTCAAATGACTTTCAATCAATTTTTGTTTTCATGTTTTGTACATAAGTAAACACAGTTAATTAAGGCATCTTGCATCACTGTCTGCCATATTACAGCTGTAAAAGCTAGATTACTGCATTTAGTCATAGCCCGGAGCTAGGGCCAGCACAGTGCAGCACTGCTTCAGGAGGCAATTTAGACAATTATTGGGAGGCATCTGCACAAGACAGCATGCTGTATCTCTTGGAAGCGGGAAAAGCAGTATTCCCCTGGGCACTGTAAAGTCCTACGTACTTTTGATTCCCTTTCCCCCCACCAGCATTTTTTATGTTAAAATCTTCCTGTGCTGGAGTCTCAAATGAAGCTGCTGTGAGTGGGTGGTAGCAGGGGAACTGCTCCACCCAGTCAGGTACGATGTTAGGGAAGGACACAGCCTGTCCTTACATAAGCAAGAGGTTATTTATAACTTGTCTAGAGATACACCTGACACTTGCATGAATAAAAGTTGTCTCTATGGTGAGGAATTGATGTTTAGGCATCAAAATTTTTACCTTGAATAACAAATATATAGCTTTACACAAATTAGGAGTTCAGAGGTTAGTGTATTTGGTACTTAGACCTTAATTCAGTGCTGTGTGCAGGAAGTCAGAAGCCTATATGACGTTTCCATGAACCTTCTCATTATCAATGTAGTACATAAACACATTAGATGAAAGTATTTGAAAAATACCAGCCTTTGATTCAACTTCTTTTGCTTTCCTTGGATTTTTGAATACTGATGGTTTAATTAGTCCTCCTTTAATGCCTCCCTTGCAAGTGCAAATTTAGTAACAGAAGGTACAGGAATATTTCTCAGTGCATTTTTATTTTATTTTTCTGGGAAAAATTTTAGTCACATCATTTCAGCATTTGGAGTTTTTTACAAAGATACAGTCACACAAAATATTTATAGACTTATGTATTTGTTGAGAAATTGATATGACAGAATTTAATATTTTTTTCTTTTCAGGGAATGTTTTTTTTAAGAACTGTGTACACCTCTGCTCTGGGAGATTCATAACAGGGAGTCTTTAAAAAAGTATGAAAATGTATAGTGCGAACCACAAGGCTGGGAGTCAAAAGGCAACTTGTGAAATCTGTGTTTGCTACTCGTGATCGTACAATTGAAAGCTAATGATTAACTATAGTATATATTTATCCCCAAGCAACACATGGCCTGAAAGAATAAACCAGTGTCCAGTATGCTGTGGCTTTTTGACTATAAGACCATGTTCTAGAACTGTTTCGAACGTCACAGTTTGGACTGATTTTATTGAAGCTAAATTTGTAATGGTGTAATTCACCTCAGGTAATGCCAGTGCCTGAAGAAATGAGTTACAGAATTTTTAGAGTTGAAATATGTAAAAACTAGAGACAGAAGTAAAGCTAAATATGCTCTCAGCTTCTGTTACTTGACCAACTATATCTTCCTTAGTAGCGTAACTTGTTAACTGGCCAATAAGCCACTTCCAACATAAAGAACAGGCACTCTGAAAGGCCATTGAAGTGAATTCTAATTACAACTCAAAAAAGGCGAACAGGAAGTATGATGGTGACACTGATCAGAATCCAGAAAAACAAACATGCACTACTCCTTTTTTTTTTTTTTCCTTCGCTTTATTTTGTCTTTCTGCAGAGGGCATCTAGTGAACAGTCCAAAATATGTTTCTCCAATATGGTTAACTTTGTAGGATAAATTGTGTGTTAATGTACTCTTGACACTAGAAAATAAAACTCAGATGTATCTTAAAATCTGTGAATTGATGACAATAAGGATAAATATTTGGAGTGTAGATACCAATATCACAACAGGTTGTTTTAGGCTTGAAGGCTTGAACTGAAAATTTATTTCTTGTATGGAATTTCTCTGTATGTTTGCAGCATGAGTTTTTGCAGTGCATTTACATGGGAGGATTCTTAGGGCTTGAGATTCTCTGAAACAGCTTATCCCCTTATAATTCTTACCTAAAGCTACTTTATGAATGATGAATGACAGCATGATGAAATAATACACAGATGTAAAAAGTAATGTTTATCATCTGCTGGAAAATAATGGTTGGAATTGGCAGTCACTGAGAACTCATTTACAACATAACAGGATTTAGGGGCACCCTGCTAAGGAGGACAGTTTTAGATATCCCCGTTATTTGCTGATGGACGTCATGCTTGCTCCAGCTGTCAGAAGCACAGCTGTTCTGTTTTCCTTTGAGTTATCAGCACTGCTGATGCTCTCCAGCTAGCCTGTTCTTTGACAAGGTCCAATGGAGAGCTGCACAAGTGTTGAATGCTGGACTTCTGACAGCAAAATTTCTCAACAAATTGCATTTTTCACTGCTGCCTGATGCCACCCAATTAGAATGGGCTGCATTTGTTCTAGCACAGTGGCTTGAAAAGTACCAAAATGGAAAAGTTTTTTCTTGTCATTGTTAAAGTATTTTGGGGAAAGATTGCTGTCTGTTACACAAAATGTTGTCAACATTCTGTGTAACTTATTAAAACTGCATGAAATTAAAGAATTGGATCTGAAAAGCCACCTTATGTGTCTTCTTTTTGAAATGTATGTGGCCTGGATCTGATTGCATCAGTAGCAAAAAAACTTTTGATAACAAACCATTAAAGCTATCTTTATTTTTTCCTCCTTAGTTATGTGAATTTTTTTGTATCTTCCTATTCCTTCAGAAATACATGCTCAATTTTTTAGTCACATAGATGTAGATAGGTATATGATGCTCACAAAAACTTCTGGAGTCCTAATTGGGTGGAAGTTACGAAGAAATCTTGTTGTCAAGGAAAGTAGTTACCTAAGTATGAAGGTGATAATTAAGAACTACACAAACCACTAGAACAGTGGGAGAAAGAAAGAAAGAAGCAGCTACATATGTCATATCTGAGAACAGTATATAATGCTTACTGTGAAGAAAGACACAATCACTAGGTTTGCTGTTGAAGGATGGGACATACCTATCTCCTAGGGGCAAAAGGCTACTCACCAGGAAGACAGCAGGGCTCATTAATAGAGCATTAAGCTAGATGGGAAGGGGGAGGGTGACATAAGTAGGCTTGAACAAAAAAAGGCTTGGAATGGCATTCCAGTTTCTGAGGAATGATGTGCTGGAAAGGACCATTGGTCTACCACCTCACAGGAAGTGAGGAATAGCACTTCTAATGGCTCCACAGAAAAGTTAAATAATTCAGTGAGGAATTCAGCCTAGGAATTAAGAATGTTCTCCTTATGAGCTTAGTGGTATCAACAGCCCAACTGAAGTACATCTACATCAATGCAGGCAGCATGGGCAATAAATAAAAGGAGCTAGAAGTTATTTTAAGGCAGGAGGACTATGATATAATTGGTGGGATGACCCACATAACTGGAGTGCTGCTATGGAAGACTATAGAATCCTCAGGAGGGATAAGAGAGGAAGGAGAGGCAGTGGGGTTGCCCTCTATGTTAGAGAGAGTTTCAACAGCCTTAAACTCATTGACAGTGATGATAGAGTTGAATATTTATAGGTAAAAATAAGACGTTCAACAAATAAGGCAGATATTGTGGTGGGAGTCTACTATAAACAACCCAGACAGGATGAGGAGGCTGAAGGAATTCCTGGCAGCACAAAAGCATTCTGTATCCATGTGCCAGAAAATAAGCCATCGGGGGAGAAAATCATCCTGGCTGAAGAAGGAGCTCTGGATGGAAATCAGGAAAAAGAAGCAAATATACGAACTCTGTTAGAAGGGACAGGCAACTCTTGAGGACTACAAAGATGAAGTGTAATCTTGTAGAGAGAAAATCGGAAGAGCTAAAGGCCAATTAGAACTTAGATTGGCTCATTCTCTGAAAGATAATAAAAAAAGCCTTCTACAAATATGTTAATAACAAAAGAAGGACCAAGGAAAATCTCTATCCTTTCCTGGATGCAGGAGGAACAATAGTGACAAAGGATGACAATAAGGCTGAGACTCTTAATGCCTTCTTTGCCTCAGTCTTTAATAGTAAGGTGAGGTGTTCCCTGGATACTCAGCTTCACAAGCGAGTAGATGGGGAGGAAGAGCAGAACAAAGCTCCCTTGATACAAGAGGAAATGTTTAGAGACCTGCTAGGCGAATTAGATATCCATAAGTCTGTGGGGCTGGATGGGATTCACCCAGCAGTATTAAGGGAGCTGGTAGAGGTGCTTGCCAAACCTCTTTCCATCATCTACCAGCAGTCCTGGCTGGCTGGGGAATTTCCTTTGGAATGGAGGCCGGCAGATGTTACACCCCTTTATAAGAAGGGCCGGAGAAAGGATCCAGGAAACTACAGACCTCTCAGTGTTGCCTCAGTGCCAGGAAGGTCATGGAGCAGGTCAACTTGGGTGCCATCTCACAGCACATACAGGACAACCAGGTGCTCAGGCCCACTCAGCATGGTCTTATGAAAGGCAGGTCCTGACAAACTAACCTGATTACCTTCTATGACAAAGTGACCCACTTGATGGATGAAGGAAAGACTGTGGATATAGTGTACCTTGAGTTTAGTAAGGCCTTTGACACAGTATCTCACAGTATCCTACTTGAAAAACTGGCTTCCATGGGCCTGGACAGGTGCACCCTCTGATGGGTTAACTGGCTCGATGGACAGGCCCAAAGAGTGGTGGTAAATGGAGTTAATCCAGCTGAAGGCCAGTCACGAGTGGTGGTAAATGGAGTTAATCCAGCTGGAGGCCAGTCACAAGTGGTGACCCCCAAGGCTTGATGCTGGGTCCAGTCCCGTTCAATACCTTTGTCAATAACCTGGATGAGGGGATCAAGTGCACCCTTAGCAAGTTTGTGGATGACACTAAGCTGGGAGGAAGTCTCGATCTGCTGGAGGTTAGTGAGGCTCTACAGAGGGATCTCAACAGGCTGGAACAATGGGCTGAGGTCAGTGGGCTGAGGTTTAACAAGGCCAAGTGCTGAGTCCTGCATTTGGGGCACAACAACCCCATACAGCACTACAGGCTCAGGGAAGAGTGCCTAGAAAGGTGGCTGGCAGAGAAAGGCCTAGGGGTGTTGGTCAGCAGCTGACTAAACATGAGCCAGCAGTGTGCTCAGTTGGCCAAGAAAGCCAACAACAACTTGGCTTGTATCAGAAATGGTGTGGCCAGCAGGACCAGGGAAATTATTCTTCCACTGTACTCTGCACTGGTGAGGCCACGCCTTGAATACCGTGTTTAGTTTTGGGCCCCTCGCGAAAAGAAAGACATTGAAGTCCTGGAGCATGTCTAGAGAAGATCGACAAAGCTGGTGAAGGGACTGAAAAACAAGTCTTATGAGGAGCAACAGAGGGAGCTGGGGTTGTTTAGCCTGGAGAAGAGAAGGCTGAGGGGAGATCTTATTATTCTCCACAACTACCTAAAAGGAGGTTGCGGAGAGGTGGGTGTTGGTCTCTTCTCCCAAGTTACAAGTGACAGGACAAGAGGGAGTGGCCTCAAACTGTGCCAGGGGAAGTTTAGATTGGACATGAGGAAAAATTTCTTCACAGAAATGGTTGTCAAGCACTGGCATTGGCTGTCCAGGGAGATGGTTGAGTCACCATCTCTGGTGTTTAAAAAGCGGGTAGATGAGATGTTTGGGGACGTGATTTGGTAGTGGACAGGTACAGCTGGAGTTGATGATCTCTAAGGTCTTTTTCCAATCTAGTGATTCTATGATTCTATAATATGAAGAAACAACAAAGGTTCTCCTAGTTCTTTGATCTGAATATATTCTATGAAAATGCTTCTTTAAATGCTTTTCTCCCAATTCATAAACTTTTTAGTGTTATGATTTTTGCAGGCTGAGAATTCATATTGCATAAATCAGTGCTGAACACCTATTTACAAGCAGCGTATCTGTGGCTGAATATGTGATGCACTGAACTCTCTGGATGTAATTCTAATTCATGTTTGTGTCAAGGAATTCAGAATCTCAGAAGTAAGAATGTCTTCAATATTTGTAATATATATTTTCCAGTAATATGATTGATGAGCTCTACACAGAAGTCATCCACTTGGTAGAAAGAAATTATTTTCTCCTTCCTCAATATTCCAAGATTTCGGTGGTAAAATCCCTTACCTTAAAATAAACTCTCTAAGCAAGAGAAGCTACACCTTACTTCATCCTTCCTTCTCTTTCTTATCTCCTTTTTATTTTAATATTCTAAAAATATTCATTGTAGGTTTACTCACTGATTGCTCCTACGCTGACTGGATTGAATAATTTTTTCTTCTAAAAGATTCACATTTAACCAGTTAAATAAAAACCTGGAAAAATTATTTCTATAAGTCAATCTCTATCAGTCTAACAGAGAGAAATGTCTTTTGAGGTTTCAAACACACTTTTCAGATAAGGAGAACAACCATTTGATAAAAGTGTGTTTGACTTTTTCAAAAGTATGGGTTGTTTTTTTTTAATACCATTTCAGTACATGGGATATCATGATGAACTTAGACCTAGTTCTTAAAAAAAAAAAAAAAAGTATTTAACTTAGCTTCTGACTATAATGTTTAAGATTTCTGTGATTTCGGTCAGGCTGTCTGAAGAAGTAAAGGGTTGGTGTATAGATGACAAAAGCAACTAGTTGCCAAGAGGCAGTGGAGTACTGTAGGTAGTTTGTGAAGGCATTTGGCTGAAGAACAAACCTGAGATTCAGGAACTGAGATATAATGTCACAGTCTAAATACCTTTTTTTGTCATCAAACAGTGCCAAAGGGTGCCTCTCTGGGAAGTCAGTCTTGCAGAGATCATGAGTGCTTCTGCACTGTTTTGCAGTGTGACCCTTAGTAGTTATGAATCTACCCAGTAAGACAGCATGTGAAAGTAAGACAAGACATTGAGTGCTAAGTTAGTACAGTGTGAAATATGATCAATAAAGTCGCTAGCAATATAGTAAACTATCAAACCAAAGTGACTTGGTGTGGGAGTCTGGGAACACAGCAATGATAAATGGGGAAAGCTGTTCATTGCATTACCTTTCTGAGTACAGTAGCTTGCAATTCCATCTTATGCCACTAACTCAACAATTTTTCATTCTTTTCTTCAGCATTTGTAAGACATTTAGTGAAATTGGTGAACATTAGTCGTAGCTAGGGTTTTTTTTCCCATAATCTCTGATCACTTTGTACTCATTATTATGGTTAGTATAACAAACAGTATTACTTGTTAGACTAATTCTATTATTTCTGTAGGTTTAATCTTTCTAAAAAGGCAACCCCCCTAATATTTGTTTGTTTGATGGTGGGTTTTTTAATCTGTTTTTGTTGTTTTTGTTTTTTTTAAGTCTCATAATGCCTCATAAAATTTATATTACATTCTTGACAAGAAAGATGTAGATACCATTCTAGGCCAGAATTTTGCAACATCCTACAGAAATAATAAGATTGCAGAGTCATACAGTGAATCATACAGGAAGGAAACTCTGCTGAAGAAGAGTATAATGTGCTGGACCTGAGCAAGGTGCTCACCTTGCTTGTTAAGTCAAGTTTTGAATTTCTATAGAGATGGAAATTCCACAAAATCCCTAATCAATCTCTTCCAATATTTGATTAACTTCTTCAAGTGTTTGAAAATAATATATTAATAAATTACTAAGGTTTCCTGTATTCTTACCTTTGTCTACTGCCTCTTCTTGTTGTAAAATAACAAAAAAAAAGGGGTTGTGTACCCCAAACTTTCCCTGAATTTTCATTTTACTGTGATATTAAAGAAAGATGTAGTTGCTGCTCCCAGGAAAGGATTATGGTTGCCATGGGAAAGACCTGTTCTGCCTGCTTGAAATGTTCCTTACCTCTGGAATGGAGAATGGGGCACTGCTCAAGGTAGTACATACGGATTCTGTTATCAGGATGGGCATGGAACTGCGAAGATAACAATGTAGCTGCTATCAAGGAAGATGGATAGCAACTGCTGTCTCAGCAACCATGATACAAACATGTCCTTCAGCTGAACTTTACTCATTACACTGTCATTATAATGCTAAAACACACATCCATCCCAAAGGATGAAGAATTCTTCTATATGCATAACTTTTGTATATATTATAGAACATAATTAGAGTTCTCTTTTTCTCTTCCTACCACCTATGAAACACACAAAACTCAATCAGATCTCAAAACACTCTTTGCAGGTTACACGTACTATTTAAATGAAATTCTTATAGTTTCTGCAAAGCCACTACGTTTCTCGTAATTTTCTGGTGAACTTTTGTTTTTTGAACTGTATGAGCACACAGTAAAGACTCCGTTCTATTTCAGAAATAAAATACTAATAGTGTTTTGCTTTTTTCTTTGTGAAATAAGTTTGGATGAATGAATACAACATGAATATGAGACTATTTAGGTGACTGTGGCCCATAAATGCTTTCCCCATCCCGGCAGTAAAACTGTCAACATCTGCAGAGCATATGAAGATTGTGCCTGCTTATAAACTGAAACAGAGACAGTTGTTTCAACTCCTGTGCTGGAAACTTCTTTAGATACACAATGCTGTCAGTACTGTTAAATAGGACTCAAGTCAGTTCTTTTATAATACACATATTTCACATAGGCCTTCTGCTTTTTTTGCTATTATTCAACAATATTTTATTTATTTTTTTTTTTAATATCACCAGTCTTTTTCTTGTGGGTGAAACTAATAGACATCTGCTCTCTATTTCTTTTATATTGTATGTAAAAATCACATTAAATATTTATGGAATTCATAATTTGAGGCTGTCCTGTCAAAGGCAAGTAGATAAGAGACCAAAACTCTTTATTTTCTAATGTAAACTATGATGAAATTGTTAAAGAAAGAAAGAAAAAAATACTGTTCTCAAAGTATGAATGTTGAAAGAGCAGGTTGGTATTTTTCCACCTACTAAACTACAAACATTTGTAGGGTTTTAGTTAGTCTGTATAAACAATTCCTTTCACAGAGCAATATTCAAATTTGTATCTGCATCCTTCATAGGCATTTCACTAATTATACTACGTACACGAATAGCAGTATGGTCATCACAGATATGCAGGAAATGGTATCAGACTTGTAGAGGTCATGTCATTAGTAGCCCACTCACTATTCAAAGGTATTTAACAACCTGTATACAAGAGTTCTGCAACTTGCAACCCTGGAGTCACATAGACCTCCTTAACCTATGGAACAAGTTATCTTTCAGCAAAAGCTCAGCTGTTATAACAGAGACCCTGTATTCTGGCCATAGGGCCAGAGTAAAAGTGATGTTTCATATTAGTAACATCCAGCCAAGGAATGGGTCACATGAACCTGAATCTTTTTTGCAATTCAGTTTATCTACCTGTACTGAAATCTGTCTACCCACCTATTTATCTACCTGCCATCTACCTAAGTTTTGCATACAATGACAGAAGATGTGAAACACAATAAAAGTCATGTCACAGTTCATGAAGTTTAATAAAACTTTGCTTGCCTAATCTTAGACAAACGTGTATACAGAATGTCCTAAGCAATAGTTAGGCTATAAAGTTGAATGGAAGATATTGGATATTGCCGTACACTTAAATCCTTAATGCACAAGAAAATATCAAGTACCAAGTGCAAACACTTCATGATAAACATTCCCCATAGAGACATCTTATTGCTGTTACAAAGAGCCTTTATTACAGGAAGTTCTTTTGTACAAGCAGCAGATGAATTTGGCACTTTAGCATGTTAAACAGCAGTTTCATCAGAGCTGTATGGTTCACAGAAGATTAATCTATCCCCTTGGAATATTCATGAATCGATAAGAATGTTTCTTAAGTCCAAGCACTATTATTGCTGTCAGCTAAAGGAGGTGCTTGACATTCTGATGAACCAGAACTTATTCCTTAGAAATTACTTTTTTTTTGCGGTGGTTTATTATTTTTTTTAAGGGAAAGGAGGAATGGAGTCTCCGTGTTTCATTCAAGTGTGCTGTATCAGATACTGCGTGTCATGTTATTATTCAAAGGGTGCAACCCTGATGAAACAAAGTGAAGTATAATATTTGATTGTATCAAAAAGAAGATCAGAAAAAAAACCTAGGTGCTAGCTTCCAGAAGAGGTCACTGCTAAGGCTAATCATACATACATTGTTTCATTAAATTGAAACACTTTAAAAAACAGGATTATAAATTCTCATCTCTGGCATACAGTTAGGCTGAGTAGCTTTGCAAATTAGTTATTCATTGATTCCCTAGGTTTGCTCTCCATAAGTCCAGTTTCCTAAATATTAGCTTTATGCCTGCATGACTGAAAGTAATGTATCATATTAACATTAGCATGTTAATGCAATGAAAAAGAATTAGAAATACAGCAAATACTGGGTAATCCAGATACTGGCATCTCATCAACAGAGCAAGATACTTCTCTTTTTTGTTGCCTTACTTCATCTGAGCTGACAATTTTTGATAAGTGTAGTTCACTCAGTTCTCCCTTCAGGAATTTATTCTAGTCTGGGTGGAAGCACTGTGATTTATTCCACCTTTCCCTGACCAGATAAGGAATGAAAATGGGAGCAATGCATCAAAGGGTCTCCTCTCCTGATTCTTAGGATAAGTCATGATTACTTCACAATGTGAAGAAAATTTGTACTGAACTTTATTGTTACAGCAACATTTCTCTAGTTACATTGCAGTGCTCTTGGTCTGTAAAAGGAAACATTTGCTAGGTCAGATCATCATATTAAAGGAAACCATCTTGATTAGACAGTCTCTTAATGTTGAACATCCCCTGGGGCCACATTATTCCTTTCACATTGGTAGTACATGAAGGAGCGCAAAGGGCCAAAGCTATGTTAATGTGTTCCAGCAATTTAATTGTACCAGAGATACTATACTGGAAGTGTTAATAATTTGGCAGGGCCCAAGGTAACTCAATAACTTGATATGCTGAGGACCATGGAAAAAGGCAGGATGCACTCAAGGGGAAATGAGGCTTGCCTTCATACTCTGTCATATGCAGAACAGTACAGAACATGTGGGAAAAGAGCTAGCAGATTATGGTAGGTGAGCATTCTGGATAATCATTTAGTTCCCATCTGAATTTCAAAATACTCTGCAACAGCAACAAAAAGTTCCGGGGAAGGGATTCCAGATAAATGAGTGCTAATTGGAGTGGCCTTCTAGTAGATATTCTACACAGTTAACCATGGGAGTGCTAAAGGACAACGTGAAAGGCAGCTGTTTTCTGATACCATCTGTGAAAATGCTCCTCCAATCCATGTGCTGCTATTACAAAAGTTACAGATTTACAGAGAATAAAACAGTGAAAAAGACTGAAATGGACGTCTCTCCTTTCTGAATCCTGCCTGAAGTGGTTACCCCCTGCTCATGTAAGTGGAGGGGACAATCTGGGTATAAGTGTCTTGATTTGCTATTAGTGAATTGCTAAAAGGGAAAGGCAAGCTGAGCAGGAGGTGGAGCTGTTCTGAAGGCTTTCATCTGGTTTCCAGGGAAACCCATTTTTCAGTTATTTGCCTGTTCAGCACATCTGGTTCATTTGGACTCTGGCTTTTTGTAAATGATGAATGTGTCATGGGTAAAATGAATGGAAAAAATAATTTAAGGAATTAATGGGATGGAAGGAACATAGAATTCTTTTAAAAATGCAGCTATGTTTTCCTTCTTCTCTTTCTCCCTCCGCTTCTTTTTGAAATACAAACTTTTGGATAAAATTTCTTCCCCATTTTGTAAGGCCTCAGAACTGTTGAGGAGGTCCAGCCCCTTAAATGAAGTAACAGATTTTAAAACTCTGTATATATATATATTAGCATTACTAACACAAATTATGATAGTTGACTCAGATGGCTACTACAAGAGAAAATACAGGCTGAAAAGAAATGGAAATTTAAACAATATTTGACTATGCTTGTTTATATGTTGAAAAGAAAATATCCTAGTATTCTCAAAGTAGAAACCATTTTAATTTCAGGGGAACAACTACACTAAAAGACTGCTGGTAATCTAGATATAAACATCTGAAAAACATAAGATCATTGTCTAGTCAACGGGTCTCATATAAGGACTACACAGTTAAGCAAGGTTTGTATTACACAAATTTTGATGTACTTAGTCTTTTTATTGTAAATACTAACTGCCTTCACTTGACCCAGATGCAATTGAAGTCAATGGGAATTCTATATTTACTACAACAGCTTTTGGCTCAGGTGCTTAATGACCTTGTCTCACAACATAGTATTGAACGTTTTCTGCATTTCCGTTGCTATGTGTGCAGAGCACCATGCAAGGCAAGCGGTATGAAGGAGACAGAATTTGAGACTGTTATTTTCTTATTATGGAATATGATAAAATAGCTTATAACAAAGAAAGGCTGCTAAAGCCTACTATTATTTGGTAAAAGAGAGCCTTTACGAAAAGCCCACAGCTATACAGACACCACAGATATTTCATTAATTCATATATTTAGAACCTTTCTATGGATGCTGAGACCTTAAATGCATGTTTAGTTCCTGTTTTTAAAAATTCTGAACTGCATGCAGGTAACTATTTCTGAACTCTATTTCTGTAACATGACATAGGCAGCATGGATCTGAAATATCCAGATAGGATGCCATTGTGTCTAGGAATGCCCTAATCATTTAGAAATCTTACATCTTTAACATTAAAATTTTTTTTATTATCTGCTATTTATTCAAAGCATGATGCAGAGTAAGGGAAAGACAAAAGTCCTATCCTAAGCTGTCTGCAATCTGTAGCAGATTTATCAGCCACAAGGATACAGACCAGTGACAGATGCATGTCAAGCCTGCACAGAACTGTGCTTCTGTACTCATATTCCTCTCCTCTCCTCTCCTCTCCTCTCCTCTCCTCTCCTCTCCTCTCCTCTCCTCTCCTCTCCTCTCCTCTCCTCTCCTCTCCTCTCCTCTCCTCTCCTCTCCTCTCCTCTCCTCTCCTCTCCTCTCCTCTCCTCTCCTCTCCTCTCCTCTCCTCTCCTCTCCTCTCCTCTCCTCTCCTCTCCTCTCCTCTCCTCTCCTCTCCTCTCCTCTCCTCTCCTCTCCTCTCCTCTCCTCTCCTCTCCTCTCCTCTCCTCTCCTCTCCTCTCCTCTCCTCTCCTCTCCTCTCCTCTCCTCTCCTCTCCTCTCCTCTCGCAATCAACCTTTAAGCAACAATTATGCAAAAAGAAGGATTTTGAAAAATATTACACATATCTCATAGTATTTGCACTACAGTAAGAGATATCTAGCACCACACAGGGTCACAGTAGTAAACATTAATGATGTTAATTGAAGATATTTAATAAAGCAAAAATGAAATTATTATTTTCTTTAAGCATATGTTCTCCTAAATTATCCTTTTATTTCTTTTGTGATTTTAAAATTTTTTTTTATAAACATGTTTTCATTCCTTGTCACACCCTTCTTTCCTCAAATTTTAGTTCTGTGATTTTTTTTAGATTTTTTTATCACTTACAGGCCCTTGATGACTCTGAACTATGCCAGAAATTGCTTGAGAAAGAGCTTGAAAGGTATTGTTCTATACGGTGTTCAACCCAAAATTCTGAAATGTTTACAAATGAATGAAAAATCTTATAAGAATAACATTTATTCAGGAAACAAAACCATGTCTTAGTAAGTAGCAATAAAAATGTTAATTTACTACCGCTTAAAATTAGTGCAATACTTGGCTGTGTGAAAGGTTTGTTATTTCTTATGCTTCATTTTTTTAACTGAGTAGTATAACTACCAGTCAATGCATATTGTTCTCTTAATTGTAGTATGGTAACTACTCAAGAGGCTTATACTCCACTGATCTCACCTAAACATCACAGAGTTTTTCTATTGTCTCAAAGGAAAGTTATTTTAGACTTCCAATTCTCTCATTTTATCTATAGCTTCTATAGTTCTTTCTATTTTTTCTTTCAGCAGGACCTAGGCTGATCAAATAAAAACATGCTGGTAGAATTATACTACTGACCCATGGATACCATAATGCTGTTAAAATAGTGCTTAAACTGATAGCAGAAATTTATTAAATATATAAAAAAGAGAGTCTTCTAGGGAATCAGTAGCACTACTTGTTTAGAACTGTGTGAAAGGGGTACTTGAGCATTATAATATAATAGAAAAGAAGTTCAGGGAGCTCTTTTTTACCAGTTTTTACTTCTGAAAACTTTGAAAATATTTCCATATTTTTCTCACACTTTGGAGGCAAATTATAGATGAATTAGACCAAATAGAGGAGATGGATACTAGGATTATATGAGATTAATTTAAGAAACCAGAAGGAACTCAAACATGAAATTGTCAATTTCTTGCCCAAAGTATGCAACACACAAGTGGTAAAAGCAGTGCTCTCAGAGGATGATAGATTACTGAAGTTATTTGCATCTGCTGGTAGAGCTCCAGAAAGCACTCTGGCATCTAGAGAAAAATGATGCTAACTGCAGTCCTTCAAAGCATCTACATTAAATGAAAAAGTTCACTGAGTGCATGGATGAATATAGTCTGCTCATAAAGAGGGACTACAGTTCCTAAAAAGGGAAAGGCTGCCACACTGACTTGCTGGAGCTCTGGAAAGCTGTTGACCTATATGTGGATAAAGGCAACCCAATGATAATAACAAACTCAGATTTTTAAAACCCTTGATTTTTTTTTTTCTTGTTGGCTAGATATTTTATAGAAATTGAATTGTTGCAAGACTGAAGGAATTCTCCCTTTCAAAGGCTGAAAGGAGCTAGGAGATTAGACATAAAGGGGGAGATTTAGTGGTCACTGCTCAGGATAGAGAAAAGTCCCGTATGGTCCCGTATGGAATTTTGTGTACAAATGTTTGTAGAGCATATAATGTTTCTCAACATCTCTTAGTGAGCTGTACGTTTTTGGAGCTCATTTGAACTCAGCTTTCTTGGGAATGCCAAATACTATACTGTTGGTGTGGAAGTCCTAAAGGACCTCACAACATTGAGTGAGAAAGTGAAAAGGTGATAGGCTTCAGTGTATATAATTGTAAAGTTTCTAGAGAAAGAATAATGAAAGATGTAGTTACAGCATGCTGAATTTGAAATGAAGGTAGGGATATCTTGGAATTATTATTGACAGCTTTCTGAAATCAATAATTTACTGCACAGTGGCATTCACAAAAGCCAAGAAAATGGTCATAACACTCAGAAGATGTAGCAAGGAAAGAATAGTTTGACATTTTGATGTTATACAAAGCCTTAGCAGTATCTTATTGTGAATACTTTATATAGCTCTCTTCTCTACACCTCCACAAAGGTAAAGCAGAGTTAAAGAAGGCACAGAGCATTAAAACAAGAGAGAGAACAGAGCTTAAGAGACTAAAATGCTACAGCTCTTCCATTTAATAAATGAAGGCAAAGACTGGGCCAAGAGAGTGAAACATAAAGTAAAGATGGTGCTGTTATTTACTAATTACTAGAATTAGGGGACACGTGGAAGTGTTGATCTGTCAAAAAGAGGAAGAGATAATTTAAAACATGGGATTTACTTTTCTATAAAACCAGTAATGAAGTTAAGGAATTTCTTGCCACAAAAGACTATCAAGGTATATAGCATCAGCAGGCTCACAGGAATGAGACAAATTTAAAGCAAATTGGTAAATGAATGCTAAAAAGAATAGGCAGGGACATGTCCTCTGAATTCCCTAATCCTGAGTGTAGATGCTGGGGAAGTATGCAAGGAATGACTCCCAGGATGAGATGTGTTCTAGGATCCTGAGGGAGCTAGCAGACAGAGTTGCTAAGCTGATTTCCATTATATCTGAGAAGTCATGTCACTCAGGCAAAGTTCCCATTGACCGTGTAAAGGGAAAAATCACACTCATTTTCAAAAATGGTGACAAGGAGGACATTGGGAACTACTGACCAGCCAGCCTTACGTCCATGTATGGTAAGATCAAGGAGCAGATCCTCCGGGAAGACATGTCAAAACACATGGAAGATAGGGAGGTAATTACAGCCAGCCAGTGTGGCTTCACAAAGAGCAAATCATGCCTGACTGATCTAATGACCTTTACAATGGAGGAAGTGCATCAGTGGAGAAGGGAAGAAACTTATGTGGTCTAGGTAAACTATAAAGCCATTGACATTGCCACACAAAACATTCTGACCTCTATGTTGAAGAGATATGGGTTTAACAGATGGACTGTTATATGGATAAGGAAGAACATGTCCGAAGAGTTGCAGATAAAGCCTCAGTTTTCAATTGGAAACCAGGAATGAGTATTGTCCCTCAAGGGTCCAATGTTAATTAATATCCTCATAAATTATATGAATAGTGGGATAGAGTGTAGTCTCAGCAGTTTTGCAGATGACACCGAGCTAGTGGTGCAGTTGATTCACTAGAAGGAAATGGTGCCATGTGGAGGAACCTTGACAGGCTTCATTAGTGGTCCTGTAAGAACTTTGCAAAGGTCAACAGGGCAGTACAAAGTGCTGTATCTAGTTCAGAGGAGGGCTACAAAAATGGTCAGAGTGCTGAACACTACTCTTGTGAAGAAAGGCTATAAGAGCTGGAGTTGTTCAGCCTGCAGAAGTCTCTGGGTAGACCCTATTGTGGCCTTTCAATATAGGAAGGCACTTGATAAGAAAGGTGGAGAGAGGCTTTATACCAAGGCCTGTGGTGATAGGACAAGAGGCAACAGTTTTAAACTGAAAGAAGATCTCTTTAGTTTATACATAAGGAAGAAAATTCTTTACTGTGAGGGCAGTGAGACACTGCAACAGGCTGCCCAGAGAAGTCATGGATGCCACATCACTGGAAGCATCCAAGGCCAAGCTGGATGGTCTTTTGAACAACTTTATCTAATGAACTGAACTTTATCTGACCACAGCAGAAGGGGTGGCCTGCTGTAGGGTCTGGAGCACAAGTCTTATGAGGAGTAACTGAGGGAACTGGGGTGGTTCAGTCTAAAGAAAAGCAGTCTGAGGGGAGACGTTATTGGTCTTTACAACTCTCTGAAAGGAGATTGTAGTGAGGTGGGTAACAAGCAATAGGAGGAGAGGGAATTGCCTCAACTCACACCAAGGGAGGTTTACGTTAGATATTGGGAAATATGATTGAACATGATTACCTTAAAGGTCCAACCTAAAGGATTCTGTGATTCTATGATCTTCAGAGGCCCCTTTTAACCTTTTAACATTCTGTAATTCCAGGATTCTGTGGTTCTATTATAATGTGAATGGAAAGGAAGCATTGTTATTCCCAGACAAAAAAGAGTGTGTTGGGCAGAGTACAGCTCTGTCTGAGTAGGGCATTTTTTTATGTTCTTATGTAAACTAAGGAGCAACAACACACTGAAATAAAAAGTATGTCCAATAACAGAATTTCTGTGATTTAGTAGAAAAATTACATCATAATAAAGAGAAAAAATGGGGAGAATTGGTACAAGAAACAGAAGAGGAATAAGGTCTGTTTCTAACACATAATTTCATTCTTTGTTTTTTTTTGGCAAAAAGAAAGAATACTAGAACTATTTAGCAGTATAAATTATTTAATTTTCTATAGACATTAAAATCTTTTTTAAGATTGTTATTTACTCAATTTACATTGACCATAAAAAAGACCAAAAAACCCCCAAATCCTCAACTAAATATTTTGGCAACTGTTAATTTTCTCTGTTTCCTAGGGCCAAGGATAAATATTGTAATAATCCTGTTCATTTGGTAGTTCTTTAGTAATTTTTCAGTGGAAGAATTCTTTTGATTTTTTTTTCTTTTGATATGAGGAGCAGTGTTTTTTGGGATGCTTTTCTGCAACAGCAAAGTTAGACAATTTTCTGAACTGATTTGCACACTTTCACAAAATTTCTCTAGAAAAAAAAGTCTTAAAAGGAAGAAAGCAAATTAGCCTGAGAAAAATAAGAATTACACTACTAATTTATATTATGAAAGCTATGAAATAAAGTTAAAATAACATCCATAGTAAATTCTTAAAGAACTTTATCTTCACTCATCTTTTAGAATCGTTGCATTTATATAGTGCTACACATGTGATATTGAATAAAACATTAGGCTCAAATGAGACATTGAGAGAATGCAATTTGGTACTGAAATAGCCTAAAAAGGATATGCAAGATTCCAGAGTATTCAATAAGTTGAGGTTAAATTAGCAATGCAAACACAAAATATTTGGCTTGTGATTGGGCTTATGCTTGCAAAGGTGGTTTTAAAAAAATTCTTTTTATAAAGAAGTCATTTTTAATTAAATTTTCACAGTAATAACAAATTCATAGAATCATCGAAACATAGAATCACCAGGTTGGAAAAGACCCGTCGGATCATCAAGTTCAACCATTCCTATCAAATACTAAACCATGCCCCACAGCACCTCGTCCACCCATCCCTTAAACACCTCCAGGGAAGATGAGTCAACCACCTCCCTGGGCAGCCTGTTCCAGTGCCCAATGACCATTTCCATGAATTTTTTTTTCCTAATGTCCAGCCTGAACTTCCCCTGGCGGAGCTTGAGGCCATTCCCTCTCGTCCTGTCCCCTGTCACTTGGGAGAAGAGGCCAGCACCCTCCTCTCCACAACTTCCTTTAAGGTAGTTGTAGAGAGCAATGAGGTCTTTTCTCAGCCTCCTCTTCTCCAGGCTAAACAATCGCAGTTCTCTCAGCCGTTCCTCATAAGGCCTGTTCTCCAGCCCCTTCACCGGCTTTGTTGCTCTTCTCTCACTCGCTCCAGAGCCTCAACATCCTTCTTGTGGTGAGGGGCCCAGAACTGAACACAGGATTAGAGGAGCGGTCTCACCAGTGCTGAGTACAGAGGGAGAATAACCTCCCTGGACCTGCTGGTCACGCTGTTTCTGATACAAGCCAAGATGCCATTGTCCTTCTTGGCCACCTGGGCTCACTACTGGCTCATGTTCAGTCGCTGTCAACCAACACCCCCAGGTCCCTCTCCTCCAGGCAGCTTTCTAGACAGACTTCTCCTAGTCTGTAGCACTGCATAGGGTTGTTGTGCCCCAAGTGCAGGACCCGGCATTTGGCCTTGTTAAACCTCATGCCATTGGTCTATGCCCAGTGGTCCAGCTTGTTCACATCCATTTGAAGAACCTCTGCTTTGAAGAGCAGATTGACACTTCCACCCAGCTTAGTATTGTCTGCAAACTTGCTAAGGGTGCACTCAATGCCTTCATCCAGGTCATTGATAAAGACATTGAACAGGGCTGGACCCAGCACTGAGCCCTGGGGAACCCCACTTGTCACTGGCCTCCAGCTGGATTTCACACCATTTACCACCACTCTCTGGGCCCGGCCATCCAACCAGTTTTCCACCCAGGAGAGTGTGCGCCTGTCCAGGCCAGAGGCTGACAGTTTCTCAAGCAGAATGCTGTGAGAAACTGTGTCAAAGGCTTTACTGATGTCCAGGAAGACCACATCCACAGCCTTTCCCTCATCCAGCAGCCGAGTGACTTTGTCATAGAAGGCGATCAGGTTAGTTTGGCAAGACCTGCCTTTCGTGAACCCGTGTTGACTGGGCCTGATCACCCGGTTCTCTTGCATGTGCTTCACGATAGCGCTCAACATCACCTGCTCCATGACTTTTCTTGGCACTGAAGTCAGACTGACAGGCCTGTAGTTCCCTGGATCCTCCCTGTGACCCTTCTTGTAGATGGGCACAACATCAGCCAGCCTCCAGTCCAGTGGGACTTCCCCAGTCTTCCAGGACTGCTGGAAGATGATGGAAAGGGGTTTGGCCAGCACATCTGCCAGCTCCTTCAATACCCTTGGATGTATCCCATCCAGCCCCACAGACTTGTGGGTGTCTAGCTGGGCAAGCAAGTCTCTAACCGCCTCCTCTTGGATCATGGGAGCCTCATTCTGCTCCTCTAACTCCTGGGTTTGTACACAGAGGGAGCAACTTACTTTACTATTAAAGACCGAGGCAAAGAAGGCATTAAGTACCTCAGCCTTTTCCTCATCCTCTGTCACTGTTGTTCCTTTTGCATCTAATAGGGGCTGTATATTCTCCCTAGTTCTCCTTTTATTGTTAATATATTTGTAGAAAGATTTTTTATTATCTTTCACATACTTAGCCAATCTAATTTCTAGTTGGGCCTTAGCCCTCCTGATTTTTTCCCTGCAGGATCTCACTTCCCTCCTGCAGTCCACCCAACACACCAGCTAGGAAAGTCATCTGGAATGTGAAATGGGGCATTTTAGGAATTAAAAATTAAAGAAAAAGTTAAGGCCAGAGTTCCACATGTTTATTAATGGCAGCTAAATATAAATGTTGAAAGCAAAAATCTAAACAGAATTTCTGCATGTTCCACTGAAATATAGAACTGTGAAGCAAAGAACTCATTTAATCCATAGTGGTTTACCATTATCATCTACTACTATTCAATTATAATTTTGATGTTAAGAGTTTAAGTATATTTAAATATGTAGGAAAGTGACATCAATACACAATTATGTTACAGTTTGGAGATCTTGTCTTTAGTAAAAAATAAGGGGAAATCTCTCACACAAAATTTATTGATTCAGCTTAGAGCTGGGGAATAAAGTAGGGATAAAGGTAATACAGTATTTTTGTAGACTTTGCTTGTCAACTGTGCATCTCAGAGAAACACAGACCAGAAAGCTTTGGAATTTAAACATAGTCCACAGGATTCTCATTTCAGAGCATAAAGTTGCAGTTCATGGATGTGGGTTGCTGGTTTATGCTGTCCTACTTGCTCATTTTTTATTCCTTCAAGATTTGTGTTTTGAGATCAGATTTCAGAAGACAGGATACATATGAGTATGGAGAAAAGTACTACACAATTATCAGTGAAGTGGAAAATTACATACTCATGGTGTAACGCTGTTTCTTTGTAAACTTATTATTAAAGGAGAAAAAGCTAACTGCAACACTGCAACTAAGCATTTCACAATAACTGATGTGCCTTTCTCTGAAGTTCCAATATTTTATTACATATAAAAGAAACATCAGTGATTCTTAATAGTTTTAAAATGAGAACTATATAAATATTACCTGCACTGAACAATCCTTTATTTTCCTTAAAAGACCTAATGTAGCAAATGCTTTTCTGGGACAGTAAAAAAAAAAAAAAGAGACTTTTGCCTGATTCCCACTAACCTGACACTTTCTTGCTTTGTACTACCATTTTATTTTAAGTAGCGTGTTCAATGAGCATGAAGCATTCTATTCAATTCTGAAATGCCGAACATAAGACACCTCATTTACATTTAAAACCATAAATAAAAAAAACCCTCTGCAGTAACTACTATTTGCATGACTGCAGAACTTTACTTCAAAATTTGTAACCTTTTTCCTAGCCAATGAAAAGTCTGGAGGGACAGGGAAAGGAAAACATTTTTGTAGTATTTGCTATTCATTTGCCATGTTGAAACACTTCCACTATCGTGCCAGTTTAACAGTCCCCTGTGTTTTAGGGACTGGTTGTTTTCTTACTTAATTTCCAGAGTGCACTAAGGCAAACTTATTGTTACTACAATATTAAGATTAAATGCATTATAAGACCTGTAGATAATAATTTGTCATGTAGATATTAGTTCCCACCTTTCCTCTGTCTCATCAAGGAAGTAGTACAGAAGCCATATTTACCATATTTATAATGCTCTGAATCTGAAGTTCAATGCCTCCACCTGCCCTGGAGGAGAGATACTTGTGCCAAGCACTTGACTATTGTGCCTTCCCAGTTGATGTCTCTCGTGTAGAATGTTAAATTTAAAATAATTTCTTAATCCTTGTTGCTTTCTCCACTAGTGTTTTTGTACATATATTAAATCTCATTTAAAGTGGCTTGTGCTCCCTTCTGTAACTTCTCTGAAGACAACAGGAAAAACCGTCCAGGCTACTGTTCTCAGACAACTTTTCTATACCTTTAGTAAGCATATTTAGGCTACTTCACACAGAAGGAATTGAAAACCAGGGTAGGATGGCATGTGGGGCTCTTTTGTCTGTAGGCTGATTAAAACTCAAAAATGACAAGTGAAGGTGAGTGGAAAGTTTTTGTTAATGGTTGCAGTTTTGTTGGAGAAGCCTTAGTTCGGGTTTTATGACCTTTAGTTTTTGTACTACCTCAAGCTTCTTCTGTAAGCAAATAACCTAAAATATCCCTTAACACTGGTCTCACAACACAGCACTGTCTTACTATGTTCAAGTATGTGACAAAAACCCAGCTGTATTCCTTCATTACATGATTTCAAGGCCTGTAAAGACAATTTCTGAGACAAATTCAGGCAATTTCAAAGAGATCGAAGAGTTGGGTTTAGAATAATTTTCTGATTTACAGTACTTTTACTTCTGCTTTTAGGTGACCATTAATCATGGAAAAGTTACAGAGCACTGACAGAAGCATGCCTTGTCTCAAAGAGCCATTGAATGGCTGCTGTATCTTAACTGTGCTGTGAAGATGGGAATTTGTGCCACTAGATCACAACAGCTACAGGAAGCAAATAAACACTGCCAGGATCAAAATACAGGTGATGGCTTTGCTACATAAACAAAACCAACTGACAGCAGCAAACATTTATGCGTTTCTGTAAATGTGAGTCACTCGAACATTCATCTTTGCTTTAAAGTTTTCAAGATAAAGATAAAATTATTTGTGATTGTGTGTGGTTTACAAATGACACCAGTTATTGTTGGTTTATTTTATGTCATTTGAAGCATACCTCTACTGTGAATCATCTCTTTATTAGCAATGCTTGCTGTTTAAAGTCTCCACTTATTTCCCGCATATACATAAATCCACCTAGAATCAATTTTATTGTCAGAAGTATGGAATTGACAGGCAGTGTAGATGGGAAAAAGATCCACCCACAGACAAATGAAGAGAGAAGAACATAAAGATGTGCAATAGTAGGAATGTGCATGAGTAAGATATTTTTTAACTAACAGATGTTTGAAAGGAAAAAAGAAATAAGCTCATCATAGTATTTCATTGCCATGTGTCACAGTACTTGTAATATGTTGTCAAGAAATCATTGATAGGAAGGCTCATGACTGGATGCTAACAGTCAATTACTGTATTAGATTTTAATGATAAAAAAGATGGTTTACTACATTAAAGATACACCCATTATATTTCATATGTGGTCTATTAGGCTATTGTCCCATGCAATTCAGCTGGACACAGATGAGTAGAAGGCTGATGTACTTAACATTTTTTGCCTCAGTCTTCACTGACAACCGCTCTTCCCACCCATCCTTGGTCATGGGAAAACAAGACAGTGACGGTGGGATAAACCCCTTTCCACTGTAGAGAAGGATTAGGTTCATGACCACCTGAGGAACCTGAGCTCATGTAAGTCTAAGATTCAGCTCAGAGTCCTGAAGGAGCTGGCAGATGTGGTTGCCAAGACACTCTCCATGATATTTGAAAAGTCATGACAATCAAGAGAAGTTCCTGGTGACTGGAAGAAGGATAACTTTACACCCATTTTTAAAAAGGGTAGAAAAGATGAACCTGGGAACTACCGATCTGTTAGCCTCACCTCTGTACCAGTGAAGATCATGGAACAGATACTCCTAGACGCTGTGCTAAAGCACGTGGACGACATGGAGGTGATTATTGGCAGTCAGCATGGCTCCACTGAGGGCCAGTCCTGCCTGACCAGTCTAGTGGGTTTCTGTGATTGGATAACTGCAGCAGTGGACACAGGAAAAGCAATGGATGTTATCTATCTGGATTTCTATAAAACCCTTGACACAGTCCCGTCCCCGTCTTCGTCCCGTCCCCCACCCCCCCGCCAACATCCTTCTCTCTAAATTGAAGAGATATGGGTTTGATGAGTGGACCATTCAGTGCATAAGAAATTGGTTGGATGATCATATTCAGAGAGTAGTGGGCAATGGCTCGAAGTCCAGATGGAAATCGGTGACTAGTGCTGTCCCTCGAGGGTCCATACTGGGATGCGTGCTGTTTAATAACCTCATCAATGATACAGGCAGTGAGATTGAGTGCACCCTCAGCAATTCGGCAGATGACACCAAGCTGAGTATTGCAGTTGTCACACCAGAAGTGTGGGATGCCATCCAGAGAGACCTGGACAGGGGAAGTGGACCTGTAAGAACTTCATGAGGTTCAACAAGGCCAAGTGCAAGGTCCTACACCTGGGTTGGGGCAATCCTCAATTTCAGTACAGGATGGGGGATAATGAGATTGAGAGCTGCCCTGCAGAGAAGGAGTTGGGGGTGCTGTTGATGAGCTCGACATGAGCTGGCAATGTGCACTCATGGCCCAGAAGGCCAACTGTATCCTAGGCTGCATCAAAACAAGCATGGCCAGCAGGTCAATGGAGGTGATTCTGAGCCTCTATTCCTCTCTTGTGAGACCTCATCTGGAGTTTTGTGTCCAGTTCTGGAATCTTCAACATAAGAAGGATATGGAGCTTTTGGAACAGGTCCAGGAGAGGGCTACAAAGATGATCAGAGGGCTGGAGCACTTCCCATATGAGGAGAGGCTAGGAGAGTTGGGCTTGTACACCCTGGAGAAAGGAAGGGTCTGAGGAGACCTTATAACAGCCTTCCAGTACCTGGAAGGGGTCTACAAGAAAGCTGTGGAGGGACTTTTTACAAAGGCATGTATTTTTTTTTTTTACAAAGGGTAATTTTACAAGGGTAATCGGTATAAATTGGAGAGGGGCAGATTTAGACTAGACATAAACAGGAATTTCTTCACAGTGGGAGTGATGAGTTACTGGAACAGCTTGTCCAGGAAAGCTGTAGATGCCTTATCCCTGGAGGTGTTCATGGCCAGGTTGGATGGGGCCTTGGGCAGCCTGATTTAGTGGTTTATCCCTGCCCATGGCAGGGAGATTGGAACTAGATGACATTTAAGTTCCCTTCCAACCCAAACTATTCTATGAGTCCATGAGTCTATGGAATTTCAGATGATAACAAAAGCATTGATGCATTATTGGGGGCAAATTTTGTCTGTGTTATCTTGTAAAAGTTGTGTGGTAATACAGAATGTCTCCTCAAATTCATGCTGGCACTTAACATGCAAGATGACGTATAAGCACCTGAGATTGGAATTTTTCTAGAAGAACATTTTCTTTTTGGCTTAAAGGCTCACTAAAACGAGATATGATAACAGGCGAGAAATCACTCTTAAGTCCCATTGCTCTTCTCTTCTTCAGGGATTGAGTATTTATTGATATAATTCAAAAAGTCAGCCAATTATTCTGTTAATAGTGCTGGAAAAGACATGAGTTTAGAGATGAGATAGAGTAATAGCAAATGAGGGAGGGATAAAATAATTGTTTTTTAAAAAGTCTATAAAAGCTTAAGACTTCCAGCTAAACAAAATCCCAATAAACATTAGAATTCCTGACAGCTGCAAGAACTAGAATCTACAGTGGCAGTAGCCAGTACTATACAACACTGAACAATGTAATTTACATCGTAGTGAAATTAAATATAGCATAATGACTTAGCTTCCAGGCAACAATACTACTAAATTTGCTGTAGCCGATTATGACATCATATGAAACTCCAGGATACACATTCAAGCCAGATATTATGCTTGTAATATGTACTGGTTTTCTGGTTAGCTTTTCATTTAATTCTTTGCAAGGATTATATTTTCAAAGGCTCCAAATGCCACCCAGCAGAATGGCTCTACAATATCTGTGAACCACAGTAATGCCACTTAAGGAACAGATGTTATTGTAGGGGAAAGGCACACAGAGGTCAGCAAATGACTTGATATCACTCAAACAGTACTTGTTATACTGGTAATAATCCTTCTCCTAACTTTTCTTAGCCAAGATATCTTTTTTTATTTTGCCAACACATGCTTCTGAATTTTCTAAGTGTTTCAATTCCTACTCATATAAAACTGCTTATTAGTTCCTTCTGGAACTACTAGGAAGGAACCAAGAGATTAAGATACAAGATAAATAAGCATTCCTATGCACCAGGAATCAGTGTGGACCCTAGATGGAAGTGAAAATATGGGTTTTCTGTCTTGACAGCAGCACCACTGTGTCACTTAGGAAGCTTTGCTGTGATTAGGACACTACGAGTGTCTGCCTCAGCTGCTCATTGATTTTGGTTCTGATGAATCTGCCAAAAGGAGTTCCACAACATGAATAATATCAAGAGGTGTGGGACAAACTGCTGTGAACAATATAGCCTTACCTTGAAAAGAATTATGATTAAAATTATGTCCCTGCGAACATTTGTACTAATGCTTAACTGTACTTATCCAAGAAGTCAATGAACTGGCACAGGGAGTAAAGCTGAACCTGTATTGAAATTTGAAACACATTCTCATCTTATCTTAAAGGGTGGTATTCAGAAAGGTCTTAAAGCAGAAGCTTTAACTAACTGAATTTGGCAGCCCCATCTTCTTGTTTTCTTACCATAGACTGCAAAAATAGCATGCCGAACAAAATTTATATGAAGTATATGAAGTATTGCAGCATAATGCTGCAAAATTAAACAAAACCCTAGCTCTCAAACAACTGTATGTGTCATATGTTTATGGGATCATACATAAATAACTTGTAATGTTTATGTGAATCATATAAAATTGATTACAATTTATTATTATATTTAAAATTAAACATTTAGCTGCTTTATTTTTTATGCATTTATAGAAACTCACTGCTGGAATACTCCATTAGACATTAAATCTTAAGGTAGCAGAATTTCATGCATATTCCAGTAGAGCAGAGGAACGTAAAGGGAGTACACTGAGACATCTGACTCACACTTTACAGAAATAACAAAGTAGGTAGTTTAACAAATTTCTGTGAGAAAGAGCAATTAAGGTATTTCCTGAGTTGTCCATATTTTTAGGGGGAGATAGCAAAATTAATAAGGCAAATATTACAATCTGAATCATTACATCACGGTAGATTTTTTAAAGTTTAAACAGTTGTCCTTCATGTATTAAACCACAAAATTAGAACAATCATTCCTCTTCTTAATCCCCAATTTTTTTTTGTGATAAAAGGAGATATTCCTGCTCTAAAGAACAACAAGTTGATAGCATGTGGAAGTAAAGACTGTGCTTTCTACATTTAATCATGTTTGCCTGTTGATTTCAGCAGCACTTACATGTGCCAGCTGACATAATGCTTTTCTAAGATGAAAATTTTATGTGACATCTATCAGGTTTACTGGATAGAAAAGCTCTGGAGAAATTTGTTCACTGGCAGTTATGTTAAGGAGAGCTGTGTTTCTTAATTTCTAATGAAAACTAGGCATTTTAGCAAGGCTTGCTCTTTAAGGATTCTAATTCCTTAATAAACTGTCTAGGTTTTAGTGTATATCTTTTGTCATAATCATTACTAAATTATTGAAAATACTGAGTGGATACTCCACATCTGTTAGTGAATGTTGTTCATGGACATCAAGGAAGGGGATGAAGTTGTTACATTCAAAAGAGGTGGAAACTTTACCTTTTCTATTGAACGCAAAAGGCATTTGTCAGTGATCCTGGACAGATCTCAATGTTGTAACTAAATTGGCATGAACTGTGATGCTAGACATAGATCAACATTTTGAGAACACACAGATTTTTATTTTGTATTGACTTTGATAGTCTATGTCATTTCTTCTGTCTCCTGATTATTACCTCGAATCTATGCTCGCTCTGACTAACTAACTTGACTGTTTAGTATCCATAGCTTTTCCTATGTAACAACTCTTAGTTTGACCTAGGTATAGTGACTGAGGTAAAAACATATATTCTGGGTATGGCTTAAAGATAGGCTATCAGCTTTCCATGTAATCTCTGAGTGGCCGAGCTGTTCCTTAGTAACAGATTTGTATTAATTTTAATTGTAGGAGTCTAGAGACCCGGTCTTTATAGCCATGGAACTAGTTTAACAAAAGTTAATTCCATGTCCTTGGCTAACTCTAGTGCCTCAGTTGGTTAATTAGGCAGCTAAGTGCGGGTATATTTTTCCTTCTCAATGTTCACTTGCTGGAAAAGTAATCATCAAATTGTGCCTAATTTTTCATCAAAAGTATCTGTTACTCCATCAATAATTTGCCTTTTGCACACAGTCTTGTGAAAATAAAGAAACATTCTAAATCAGCCATAGATTAAAGTCAATTTGTAGTCCAAGTCACTAATGGGCCTCTACACTCTTTACATAGCTTCTTATGACATGAAGTAAATATTTTTCATACGATCATAGAAGGGTTTGCGCTGGGAGGATCTTAAAGATGATCTAGTTCCAATGTCTATGCCATGGACAGGGACACCTCCCACCAGACCTGGCTACTCAAAATCCTATCCAACCTGGCCTTGAACACTTCCAGGGATGGACCATCCAGTACTTATCTGGGCCACCAGTTCCACTGCCTCAGTACATTCATAGTGCAGAATTCTTTGTATCTAATCTAAATCTGTGCTCTTTCATTTTAAAGCCATTACCCCTTGTCCCATTACTACATGCCCTTGTAACAAGTCCTTCTCCAGCTTTCTTATAACAGCTTACTAAGTAAGAGTAGTAATTGAAGTGTAAATTCATACTTCCACATACTTGAATACCTGCAATTATGTTATTAATCCACTGGCTTTTAATGTAATTAATAAGTAAAAGTAAGTTGTCAACTGCAGTTATCTTTGTTTGATATCTCACAGCAATGCTTTTGGTCTTGGCAGTGTGGTGGAATTAGTCCTTTCACTGGAAAAAATTGTCAGATATGTTTTAAGAATGCGTCTTAATTCAAGAAAAGACTAGAGGCAGTTTGAAGTCAGTCCCATTTCAGTGCCTATAATGTCAACTGTTTACCTTTACCAAAGTAATTCTATTGGTCTGCAACACCAGGTTAAAAGACACAAGCTAAATCAGCCTACTAGATTCAGAAAAGTAAGTTGTCCTTCTGCCTGTTCCAAACTGCTCTTCATGGTTCAAGCAATGCAGAAGGGCTGTATGTGCAGTCTCTGACCAAAGGTCAGTGCAGTGTACGTTTCCTACTACTCCTCAGAACAGTGATTTATCTTACAGCTCTCGTAGCTGCCACTGTTATGTAGGTAACGGCAGCTGAAGTCCTAGTTCCTGAAGCATCTAATAATAAATAAATAAACA